>NC_138919.1:5492298-5692818 GCF_965231255.1 Vanellus vanellus
GGCGGGGGGGTGGTGGTGTTGAATTGACAGTTAATCAACAGCTGGTGTTGTTCCTAGTTTGCTGCTCTGTAAAGGGCAGGATGCTAAATCAAAGAGAATTTCCAATTGGTTTCAGTGAGCAGTTCATGTAGCAATACGGACTCTGGAGACTGTATTCCTCCAGCCATGTAAGTTTTGGCTATTTACCTCGTACTTCTTCTCCCCAAGAGAGGAGAGACTGAAGTGTTATAGCTGGTGCTGATACAGTGAGTGCAGAAAGACATTGCAGAAGCCTGGCAATATAACTGTGGACATATTTTGGGGACTCGCTTGTTGAGAGTGAAAGAGGGCTAAAGCACTTGAGAGTTTCTGAAGTGAGTGTCTCTTTCATCCTGAACACTTTGCCCAGTAAAAGCAGGTAATGCTGTTGGGAGTCACGAACATTTTGAGTGTTTAAGGTTTTTCTGCAGTAAATTTTGAAGTTTTCTGTGGGACTTTAGAGCACCATTCGTGCATACTTTTTCAGCTTACATGCGGGCTGACCTGACACAGTGGTAAGAGGTTCACGCTACATTTGCAACAATATCTCAAATGATTTCAGTGTTCTCCAGGTAATTCTGCAATGTCTCCAAGTGAAGAAATGGTGCATTATGTCTGGATAATCTATATCTAAATCAGCTGTGTATGCTGGCACAGGCTTACCAAAGTGGGTGCCTATGTTGGATATGCACATAAATGTTTACTCTTGAACAGTGGGAAAGTGATTGACCAGGTATCCGCCCAAACTTCTGGGGTACAATCAGCTTGAGGTCTAAAGGTGTTCATATAAAAGCAGCTGGCTTAGTGTTGGGCTACTGTTTTATCGGTCTTGACAAGGTAGTCAACGCAGAAGTGAACTGATGGAAGTGCAGAGGAGAAATGGGGTCTGGTTTTCTGATGTTTGGGAAAACAGGAGTCCCTTTTTGAAGTGTTTAGCAATGCACTTTATGATAGCAACGCTTTTGATATGCATACAAGACATACTGTGCATATTTCTGAGACATTTTTATGTCCCCCTTTCCTAAGCAAATAAGAGTTGTTTTCTCTATATCTACCACATATTTCACGTAAAAAAAAAAAAAAAAAAAAAAAAAAAACCAACAAAAAAACCAAGGTAGTCTATTACTACGTATGTTAATGGCTTGATAAAGTTTTGAAATATAACATCCCAAATGCTGTACCATATATGTAGTTCTTAATACCTTTGCTATTTCCTTTTGCTATTTGATGATCAGTTTTTGCTGGAATATGTTTTGCAATTACAACAAGAGATTTAATGTTGTTTTGAACTCTGCCAAAGTCTGATTAGATTTTCTGTTTTGGACTAAGTCATTTCTTTGTGTTTCAATTTTCTCTATATAAAATGTTTAGATTGCAGGGCTTTAGACTGCAGATCCTGGTAATTAACTGCAAGTCTGATTTTTAGTTCAGCATAAGGTTAACCAGCTTCCATAAAGCAAAATCCTATTTATTCAGAATGAAAGGATTATACGGAAGACATAAAGTAACAGAAAAGCAGTTTACATACAAGTCTGGGTTACCGGGAAGTCATCAGCACTGACATGGAGCTCCTCATACAAAAGCAGTATATGCTACCCTCTCAGGGGTTTCAGGAGTATTGGTAGCAATTCCATGTCACTCCCAGATCACGGAAGAAACCTCTCCCTTATAACTAAGAGCATTCACTGTCTATGTTTATCAGTCATTGTGTGATTTCCTCAGGAAATAAACTCTGCAGTTGCCTACATCACTGTAAAATAACAGTTCTCATTAGTTAACTCGCCACCTGCACTAGTGAGCTGAATTCCTGCAGGACATCCTCCTTAGCTGGTGTGCAGCTGGCACTGCAACATCTACACAAAGATACCAGTATTGCTGCTGCTGGCTTGAAAACTCGATGAGCTACAAAGCTGGGTTGGGAAGAGAGCATTTAAGGAAATATCCCCAACTGCTTCCCCTGTGCTTATGCCTTTTCCTGGACAATTACCTTTGGCAACAGGGAGGTCAGCTGAACCCCGCACTGGCCTTTGGTCTGACCCTGTATGGACATTCTTATGCTCTCAGCAATCAAGATACATCTAATACAGTTGTTCACCAGTTTTCAATGGTACTGCAGGTATCAATATTTTCTGTACCAGCCTGCCCAGAAGACCCAACAGACATTGTGCTTGGTATAGCATAACAAGAAACGAGCCCTGGCCCAAAGATCTTTACAGGCCAACTAGACAAGACTGACAAAGGTTAGGAGGGAAGTAAGAGCCATGAGAAATGATGTGATTTGTTCAAAGAAACACAGCAGGAGCGGGGAGAAGCCTCAAGGTCTTGCTTGGTTGTTTATCCTGTAGGTCAAACATCTTAGATTGTACTTTTCTGTTGCAGCTTTTATATTTATTTAGAACTTTATTTGAACATTTTAATGTGTCTCCTCATGTAGCCATCACCTTTTCACATTTATTTATTCTCTTCTGTATTAATGAAAGTCATAAAGTTCAAATTATATCACCTCGGTCAGGATGGGTGAGATAGCCAAACATTTTTCTTAACTTGGATCCTGACTCAGTTCTATCAGCATGTGCTTTAATCCTAATATTGTTCAAATCCAGTATGCTTTCACTGCTTTTTCTAGGTAGAAGTTCTTTGTTAAATTGAAGTATTCTGGTGTTCGTAGGACTGAGCAATTATCCAGCCTCACTGTGTATGTCAGAGTGCTGAGCTCTAGAGAGGCTGAAAACTTGTCTCTTCATCCAACATGAACATCTAATTCTTCAGGGGTCCATCCTTCACTGCAGAGACGTACAAACATTTTCAGCATTCCTGCAAACAAGTATCGAATAGCTTGAAACTTTCTAAAAAACTGGACAGGTTCTTTTGTCAGTCTTTTTTTGTTCTTGTCTTGATTTGTTTCTATTCTCCAAACTACTTGACTTTTTCTGTTTATAACTCTTTTTTCTTCCTCCTGTGAAAGACTACCTGTCTGTCCCCTGGTAATTGTAACATTTATGCCGGAAGCTCCTTCTTCAAAGATATTTCTATACAAAAATTCTCAGGTGGGTATTGCTCTCCCTTGATGTGCGTAGTCCTTTCTGCAAAAATAAGAAAATCACACTCTGTCATTCCCAAAGACCAAGTCAGATCCTTCTTTTTTTTTAAGAATGTATTTTAAATCACAGTCACTTTGAATTCCTGTATTTCCTGTATCTGCACACTCCCCAATTCTCCTGTTTGACAGCAGCAAGTAAAGCTTCTTCCCTCTAACCTGTGAAGTTAGTGAAGGAAGAAGTGAAGCTAAGAACTGAGACAGCGATGGGAAATGGGAGAGATGAGAGGACAAGATGGCTGTGGTTTGCTTGGGATACTGTAAAGACATAAAGCAGGTCCCTTGCAGAAGTCTTGTTTTCAGTATTGAGCTCTGGTGGAATTCCAGGGTACCCCAGGCACTGAAGAGCACTTGGTGCAGCAAAGATGCACGTGTTCTCCTTTCAGGTGAGAGGCAGCAGAGGTCTTTGTGACTGGGAATGTGGACAGAGCTGGTTCTCCCTCTGTGGAATCAAAAAGTGGATGTATGTTAGGGAATGAATCAAAATGGTAGAAACACTTTTTCTCATGCTGTCCTCAATGCACATTTAGAATATAGTTTGAAATAGCTGAGAAAGTACAACCTTATAGTAGTCATGATGAAAAATTTGTTCTTAGCAGTGCTGTCTGATGACACAGGCATGTTGGTTTTGGTACCTATCTACTCCAAGGTGACTGAATACAGAGTAGTGTCAGAACAGCTGTGGCAATTCCACAGAGTTTGCAAGCACGTGGCTAACTGCAGTTGTAAAATCAGTTTAATTTGATTTTTAGACTGCTGATCTGGGTCCACAGTTGTCAACTGCATAAAAATGGTAAAAAGTGAAATTTAGATTCTACTACGATATTAAGGGCTTCATCAAACAGAAATACTTCTGGTCTCTCTTCATACACACCAAAACCCCAGCAGAGGAGGGTACTCCTTTGTAGTCTTGTTGCTACAGAAGAAAAGGAAGTTTTGCTTGTCCTACTTGTGTCGGTCTTTGAGTCAAAAAATTTGGGGCATCAGAGGCTTGCTAAAAGATTTGGGACCTCCTTGGTTTAAATAATAAATGGTAACAATTATAACTACTGCTTTACAATTAAAATACTTATGATGTCTGTTAGTAATGATATTTCAGATCTACCAGTTAACCAAATATGTATGCCAAAGATGCTCTCAGCAAGATGAAAATTTTAAATTCTGAAGTGAAATTCGACATGTCCCCTGACAATGGCCACGTTACCTCCTTCTCATTTAGCTGAATCGCACAGTAAAGTGTGAATATAGTGTGTTGCACCAAGCCACTGTAATGGCCTAAAAGCACTCCAACAGGTGATCGGATTATGTGAACAAGAGCCTAAAAATAGGTTTTACTATTGTTTGTCATTAAAACAAAACCCTGAAACAACACCTAAAATGATCTTTGGCTACTGCCTGTGCAAGACTGTATCTGTGCTGCAGTTTCAAATGAAGATGTGGCAGTCTACTGTTTGCAGTTCAGTGCCAACATCATTGCTTAGATGAGAAATAGTAAAGAAGTAATAACCCCTCAAGGTTTTACAAATGTTGTCGGGTTGAACTGAATTTTACGAATGTCACCATATTTGAGTAAATCTGTTTTTGTCACTGAATTAGTTTATTCTGTTTATCATCTTAAGCAGTGAGCTTAATATTACATATATTTTCTGTACTTCAAATTTTGTCATGTTTTTCTTACCGATATTATAATTCCATACCGACTAGTAAAAAACTGGTGCCTTTTTTTTTTGTGTATTGAAGGAGTTCCTTAACGTAGCACTATGAAGATGTCGTTGTTGGTAAAAAAGCTAAGAACATTGTTTTGGTCACTCATGTTCATCTAAAAAAAAAAAAGCAATGCATTTACACTTTAGTATTGTATCATATAAACAGACATCTATAGCTCTGCATACATTATTAATAAGGGTTTATTGCCTGCTTTATTGGTTTCACTACTGCTTCTCCTCTTGGGAAGCCATGTAAAATACAAAGAAGGCACAAATGCCCACATTATGAGAGCCACTATATACAAAGCAGATAAGATTGCCCAAGTGCAAACATTCACTTGAGTCGCTTCCTGCAATTCACATAACATAGTAACAAATAGTCCATAAATGCAATCCCCCTAGCTACTGCTGTTATTGCAAGTATTTTATGTTTTTATCTACAACACTGGGCTGCTATTAGAATACTGAAAAAAAAAAAAATTATTCCTGTATTTTCTGACAAGAAAACAGAATTCTTGTTGAGAAGAAACAGAAAACGTTAAATATTATTCAGAACCACCACAACTGTATAGTAGATGGAAGGAGGCCTAGTACTGAGTTTGTCTCTGGTTCTGAAGAACCAGGTTTCTCTAAGTTTCAGTTCAGAAATGTGTAGACTGTAACAAAAGAGGTATTAGTAGTGTAAAATACATGTGAAAGGGGAACACTGGAGACAATTATTTTCAAAAGTTAACCTTGTGTCAACCACTGGCATATTGTCTTACAAAAGCTTCCTAACCTACAGAATCTCAGACTGGTGTCATACAGGTTACAAATTCAATAATCCTCATTCCCAGCACTTTTTGAGGGGTTTGGTTTTGGGTTTTTTTGGTGCAAAATGTAACAGACATAGTACTCCTCTAGATGCTGAATGTATGAGAGTTGGGGATTCAAACTGGATGTGTTGTACAGCCTTTTGCGCGTGCATGAGTGTGAGTAACAGCAAGGAGACCGGTCATGTAGCATGCAGGGATACCATGTGCAAATACTTCCAAGCAGGTCTCGCTTTGCAACCTGCTTCTGGGCTTATGCAATGGAAGTTCTGAGTAACAAAGATGTAAACTCCCATTGCGCAGCAGAATGGAAGAAAGACAGCGTGGACTATTACGACCAAATCTTTTCATATTTCAGGTTGAAAGCATCAGACTGAGAGCTTGGTTTCTTTTTTTTTTCCTTATCCACATGAAATTATAACATCTCTTTTGAATATTTTACCTGAGATTTTTAATAAACCAAACTTTGGTTGTTGAAGAACTGAATGGGAGGAAAAGAGGAGGAAAGATGGTTCTATGCCATCTATGTGTAGAGAGAGCTCTGACAAGTGTGGTGTGATTTAGTATTAGATAACAGCATCATTTGCTCCAGCTGAGGCTCAACGAAGGAAAAGGGCCAGTGGAGGCCCTAGCTTTAGAGAGTGCTGTTGAGATAACATCAGGTGCACGTCCACCGATTGCTCCTCTGCTACAATGTGCTGTAGGTTCCTTGTACCTGCTGCATACAGTGGGTTCCTGTTAGGGGGCCAGGATGCTCCAGCAGTTTCTCTTAATGTCCTCTTCACTATAACTTCTAAAGGCGCATCCACTTTGATGTTGCTCCAGGTTTTATCTCAATGTTTAGAAATGTATTATTGGGTTTTTGTTGTTGTTTTGGTGTGGGGTTTGGTTTTTGTTTAGTTTCTCCAACATCCAAAATTTTCAGTCTCCTTCCCGTATGCCACACAATTCCCCATCTGTTCCTTCTCCTTTATTCCAGTTGTAACCTTCTGATTATCTTTCTTTGGGGTTTAAACTTCCTGCACTAAACTTAAATGCATTTTTTTGGGGAAAATTTATGATGCTTTCAGGACCAACTGGTCACAGCAACTTTTTAAATCCTTCACATGCCTTACTTTTGCTAGGCCTTCATTCACCTGGCTGTCAGTTGGTTCTCTTCATTTCAGTTTACCACTTCCATGATGACTTCCTGCATCTCTTTTCTGTGTCCACGGCCTGCCCTCCTCCTGTGTACCACCCCAGGGCTGCTCCCATCAATTGGTGCTCCCTTGCAGACCTCATGCAGGCTGCACAGGGACTTGCCACAGGCTGGCCCCAGAAGCTCTCTGCAGACCCCACAAGTTGAAGGGCTGCTTTGTGAAGTGCCCTGTCTTCCAAGCAAAACTTCAAAGTGCTGCCCTCTTTGCTCCCTTTGCTATGGCAGCCGTCACAGCAGTATTTCCTACTGCAGTCGCTTCGTTTTGGAAGGGCAAGCTACTACTTTCCTCAGGATTTGGTAAGATGGCTCCCTTCCCTGGCAGATCTTCCAACACAAAAGGAGCTTTCTGTAATGAAACAGAAACAGAGAAGAGCTGTATAAAGGTCTCTGTGAGTGTGACACCTTGTGCTCAGGAGCAAGTGTTCTGACTTCTCCATTCCTACCCCTGTCAGCATTGATAAGCCTCTCTTACCTGACATGAGCCTTTATTGCTCTTGACTGCTCTCCATTTATACAAAGGTTAAATCTTCCCCTCTGACTCTGCTTTATAGCAATATACTGTTTAGAAAACAGTGCTTCCATTGAACACAATAAAGGCAGATGAATTTGGGGTGGTGGTTGGCTGTGTGGTTGTTTGGTTTGGTTTTTTTTCCCCCTGACCGTAGGCCATTGAGTAGGCTCAGCTTAAACTTTTTCACATTCTGACAGGCTACAGTTGTCACTGTAACGGTGGAATGACAGGAGGATCCGCTGTTTGTCTCGGCTCAATACAGAAACAGCACAGTGCAAGTCTGTTGTGTTGAGAATTATGCCCACAAAAAGGGGGAAAAAAGTTATACCTTTTAAATGATCTAATGCGTGTTTTGTTTTTTAAGTTCACTATTGCCAGTGGGACGCTTTTCAGACAGTAATGTCAAATGCCTTAATTGCCATCTCAGTGAGAATGGCGACTGTCTTACTGCTCATTGCAGGTAGGACAGAAGACTTTGGTATTTCTGGAAGGGTGAAAAATTCTCTTGTACTTCCCCAGCTCTTCCTTGGGTGTAATCCTGAAAGACCTGGGTTCAGTTACTGTTTGTGAAAGGTTCAGTACTAGATTTTCACAAGCGCTATCAATGACCTTAGTTATTACCCCAGTACAGTGTCATATTCCTGTTCAGGTTGCACTGGGATTGTATGCTTGAACAGTTTGTCTTATGAAGGGGTGAGGAGAGAACTTTTTTGTTCTGCTTTTCTCATTTCAAATGACCTCCTAGATACAGGAATTACATTACAGCATTTGGAAAACTCTCACTTCTCTAACAACATACTGTGTATGTAACTTTATAGTAATATTCTTTTCTTTTCAGCTCCCCAAAGTCTCATCTGCCCTGCTTCTTTTTCTTCCTGCAGGAAACAGGATCTTCAGAGGGTTTTCTGAAAGCTCTTTGTAATATTAGCGAACATGCACAGGAAAACCCTCAGGTTATGTTCAACTCCTGGTATCCTTCACTTTAGATTTAAGAAATTCCCTTAAACTCTCATTAGTGGGGACCTTCTCATTCCTATAAAAGTTTAAAGAAAATCTTTGTCTAATCAGAGATTTAGCACAGCTCCTCAGTGTGGTTGGAGAAAGTAGATTCTTTATGCTTCTCTGTTCATTCTGGAGCAAAGACAGTTGTTACAAAAATGCGTCTTTATTGATGTGACCCTCCAGTTCCCTCATCACTTTTAGACTTATTACCTCTTCCTCTCTTCTGCCTTCTGCAAATCTTTTAATTGATGAGAGGGAAAAGCCAGGTTTTGATTAAACGGTGGTGAATCCAGGCAGGATTATTTGGTTTCCCTCAGCTCCTGTGTGAGCTGGTACTGGTAGAAGAACACACACTGTGTTCTTACTGGTTTCTCACCTGTCTGGCCCACTATAACTTGGGGGAATTTTATTTGTGTATTTTTAAGCAGTGGCGTGAGGAAAAAGTATCTGTGCTAAGCAAAGTTTGTTCCATTTATTTTGTCGTGAATTTAAAAATATTTTATGTATTTTTTTCAAGTTCTCTCTTCATGAGTTATGCTAAAAGTTTAGAAATGTTCTCACACATAATTAAGATGAGGAGAAGCTGGGAAACGTTATGTCACAATGAAAATAAAGTAGAAGTCAGAGTGAAAAGGGCTTAACTGTTATTGTTTTGGAAATCTTATAATTTCTATATTTTGAAGTTTAGGGGGCCTGTTATGCAGTTTTAAGGTTTTTGAGTGAATCTTGTAGTCCAGATTCTATGAAATTTTTTTTTTAAAAAATAAATATAAAAATGTTCTGTAGCCCTATGTCATTCCTGAATTTAGTGCTGCCTTCCTTTTAATTTATTGGGCTTCTAATTAGCTCCTATATCTGACTCCCTTTTCTTTGTTTGTTTTTTTTTTTTCTTTTGTGTGTTTTTCATTCATTCATCTTCCCCTTTCCTGTGCCTTTTTCCTCCCACCCCCCTTTCTTTTTCCTTTGTTTTTCCTCCTCCCTCTCCTAAAATAATTATGCTTCTAAACCAATAAACAAGTTTCCCATCCACCTCCCCAGGCACATTTGAATTGACTGGAAGCTCTGTGATCTGAAACTTCCAGAATTCACTGTCCTCCCCATACTTTCTTCCTTAATTTAAAAAGAAAAAAAAGGTTAAAAAAATTATTTTTGTTTCGTAAAACTATTGGATATAGATATGGCTTAAACGTATTTAAAACACACACAAAAAATAGTACCCGGGCATCAGAACCTCTGTGGCTGACTTGTCTTCTCTAATTCAGGACTCTGATGTATGGGCTTTCTCAGATAACTTTTAACAATTAGGAGTCTTAAGGAGTTCCTGCAGCTCAATACACATCAACTGACCTAAATTTCACAGACAATGTCTGTCCCCCTCTAGCCTTAAGCAAGCACTCAACAAAGCACAGAAGTTGGAATCTCGCTGGAAAGCCAGCTTTAACTTACTTGCTTTTGCTACAAAATATAGTGTCGCTAGAAACCTCAGATGCGTAACGCTGGCAGAATCGTACAAATGTTTTTAGCTATGTTGAGGTCAGAATTTAAAACTGTGATTGTTCAAAAATTAACAATAAACTTTATTTTGTTTTGAGTTTCAATCAAATCATGACAGTTTAAGCTAAAGAAAGAAATAATTTTTGTGGCAGAGTTTTGGGAGAGAGAAGGAGATTTCTGAAAACTATTCAGAACATACAATACTAGAAGAAATTCCACTAATGAGAAGTGCAGGTACGCTGTACTCGGTGAATAACGGATCAAAAAGAATCAGTGCATTTCACATTGCTTTATAAATAATGGGTTTTATCATGTGTGGGGGACTCATTCACAGATAAATAAATCACTGCATGGTTAAGTATCTAGTTCAGAGTTCCAAATGGATAGTTCTGTATTATGAAAATGAACTTTTATTGGCTGTGAAAAGTGACTTCTAGATAAAGGCAGGAGCAATTTTGATGGCAAAAATCCTCTAAGATGTGAAAGGCACACTAAATGTTGCAGTGTTGATAGCCCAATTTCCCACAAATTGCATTGCTTTTCGTTAATCTTCTTTTTCAGGATTACCTCAAGAAGTAAGACAGAATTTTGGTTTTGTGGTCCATTTTGTGGTCTTAAACAAGACCATTGTTGTACCTTGTTTAAGACCATTTTGTGGTCTTAAACAAGGTACAACCTAAATGAGGTACAACTGTGTTCAAATGTGCCAATTATTTTCCATATGAATTCCAAAATACTTCTATCAAACTCAACTTATTTTCGTGGACTCAACCACTGGAGGCTAGCTGTTGAGACCTTTTTGTTTGTATCACATATATTTAGCACTGGTTTTACATATGAAATTCCTCTCCATTCAATCAGATCTTATTTATTTTATTTATGCAGACCCATTATAAAATTATGTGGAACACAGAAGTTTCTAAGGGCTCTGTTCCCTTAATTAAACAATTAACTTGCCATTTTGGATTTGATCAAAAAATGATTGAACATGACAGATTGTCTCCCCTCTGGAACACATAACTGTGTCAGGGTCAATCATGTTTCCTTTGGAGTCAGAGGGAAAGGGGCTTTCTCATAAATTAGAACACAATACTCATTTACAGTAGTAAATGCCATACATAACTGATGTTGTTAATGTTCTTATAGGATTAATAAAATCATCCGGAGACAATTCAGTATGTCAGCAAAGTGGTTATTTAAAAATCAAATGACAACAAACTGAGACCCATCAGCTGGGTGAAATTTTTCATTTATTTAGGAAAATAAGAAAATAAGTAACATGAAAAAGCCTAGAAAGAGTGATGTTTCAGTAAATCCTTATTCTCTACTTGAGTATCAAAGCTGCCTTGTTGCCTTTTGCCCTAGGTCCTGTATTTTGGGAAGAATGGGGTAGTTGTTGATGTTTTGGAGTCTGTAGGGGAAATTATTTCCAATCTAGCTAGCTTTCCTAATGTTGAGGAGTGCTCTGTCTGGGGGATGTGTTTTCTCATATGTTAAGACAAGTGTGTCATCAAGCCAGTTGGCTGTATTGGTCTGCTGGCCTGTATTGCTCTGCCTGTCCGTGTCAGAGGATCATAGAAAGCAAAATTAAAACCCAGCAATGCAAATTACTACAGCACTTCGAAATCCAGCAACCATGTGAAAGCACCTCATACAATTTATGTGGAAAACAATTGCTAAGCATAATTTGCTTTTTCTTCCTCCATCTTTCTGCCGCTGAAGGCATTTTTGATTTTATTCCCAAGTTTATTATAACTTTATTATGTTTTTGGAATATTTGCTAGAAACAAACAAGTTTCTTAAGCACTATTATAAAATGAATAAATAAATAATTTAAATGGTGTTTTAATCAGAAAACTAAGAATCTCTACAGCCACTTCTACTCTATTGAAATGAAAACCCATCATTCTGGCAGTTGTCCATCAGATGTTAGCAGAAACTGAGTTATTTGCATATTGGAAACTGTTTGCAGATACATTAAATAACATTTTTATTGTGGACATCTGGTCTGCTAAAAACCTGCCAAAGTTTGTATCAGATAACTGCAGCAATTCAAATTTATAGAAGGAATCTGTTCTGAAAATATGTTAAAACTACTGTCCCTCTTTCATTTCCTAGCTTTTAGACAACATTATTTTGCAAAAGCTGTTCTTGTTAAGGGTCTGAGTCTTCCCTGCAGAATAACTTATTGTATTTGTTTCTAGGAAGCTTATATAGAACAAAGAAGTATCTGCATCTCCAGTTATGATTATCCAATGAAAAGAACGAGCCTGTGCTCAAATATGCTAGGGATAAAAAATAATAAATAAAAATTAACTTCCCAGATAAGCTGATATATGGCTATGCATTTCGTAAAATGACTAAACCAAACCACATATGCTTTAGACTGCCTACAACATCTGGAGATTATGTAGGAATAATTGAACTTCACTCTCTCTATTTCAAATATTCCTTAGTTTAGAGCTGAGTATTTTACATTAGGATAGATTAATGACTTGTTTTGCCAATTTATTTGTTTTTGGTGAAATTCAATGGCCTGTTCTTTTATGAAAATAAAAACGTGAGTCCACCCCAAAAGAGGAGGCCTTTTTTTTTGGCAGTTGATGTTTGACGATACTTTTAGTACTAGGCCAATTTCAGCATGCCTTACTACATCCGCGTTGAATTGTATTTTTACATGTCACTGTCAAAGGGCCTAGGGTTTCTGTCAATCAGGCTATACAGAATAGTAATTAATTTTGTTGTAAGACTGTCAGCGTCTGAGAATTTTCTGAGATAGGGCTCAGCCTCTGCACTGTCCTAGGTTGATTGGCACCAGTTCTCTTTAAATAACACAGAAAGGATGCTTGCTCTGGGTGGCTTTTGGGTAGTACGGTGTAAGTCGCACTATTGACAAGAAACAAAAGGCCAAGTCCTGCTGCGATATACACATAATAAATGAGTTAACTTTAATAGGGGGTGATGGGGATGGCATTCTGCAGATGTTTCTGGGAGAGACCTGCCCATAACAAACCCTAATGTGAATTTAGCCTGCGGATCCACAGTGTGATTTCTTCAACAGTAAATCTGGCTTAGGACAGGAGCCTTTTCTGTCTGAACCATTTCAAACTCACCCTGACAGCAGGTATGATCGTATGGTGCAGGTTCAGCCATCTGAACCGTTGTCTAACGTGGCCATGCACTAGACCCGCTCTGTGAAACGATCCTTTTCTTTGAGGAGGTGTGTGTGTATGAGTTGGGGAGGGGGTAATAGCTTTAAATACCACAGCTGGATCACTTCACAGATCTCTTTTGAAGCATATCCCTAGAAACAACTGAATTGGCACAACAGATTTGGAGAATAAGTTGTAGTGCTAAGGAGAAGCAACTGATGAAGATAAGGATTTATCACACTTGATTTACCATAACAGAACCGTAATTTATTTTTTTGATCATGTGTTCTTCAGCCAGTTGGAATTTTCTGTTTTCTACTTGCTACAGCAGCTTTAAAAAGTAACACATGTGCTTTGCATGTCTACTTTTCACAAATTATGTTCCTCCTGCCCAACAGAAAATGATTAACAATTTTACTCGTTTGCACTATGTTATGACATTGACCTGAGAAGTCCAAATCATTTTACAAGAACCGGAGGAGGCGAGTCAGGAGAAGAGCAGAGAGAAGAACCAACCCATTCTCCCCCTAAAATTATAGCGCTCCAACAATTTTTCAACTTCCCTTGTAAAAATGATCACCTTTAAGTGTTACATGAATAAACATTATATGTTGGGTAACTGAAGTACAGTTAGTGATAGGAATTTCAAAACCAGTCTGGGTTAGTTTCACTCCATTTCCATGATATTTAGAAGGATGGCACTAGAAACACAAAATGGCCAATGCTCTGTGTTTTAAAAACATGTCATTTCATCACCCATCAGATGGCAAGTATGGCTGAAAGAGCCCTAACTAGAACCATGCAATCTATTTAAAACACAGTCCAGACGTGGTGTCAAGTTATCTAGTTTCAGGCGTTATTTCAGTTTGAACCTTTCCATGTGTTCTTTAACAAACTGCCAGTGGTGTGAAAACTTACATCCTATTTCAGGCAAAGCCAGGCTGATCTCTGACACTCTATGAAAGCCATAGAAGACCAAAATATGCTTTCGGGATTTCTTTTCTTTTTTTTTTTTTTTTTTTTTTTTTTTTTAATGCCATTTCTTCCTCCACCATGTTAAATTTAAGACACTTCGAGTCAGGGACAATTTCTGTTATTTGCCAGTAGTAGGTTTTCTTGACTTTTAATTAAACTACGCACAATCTGGATTAACAAGCTTTAGGAACATCCCATTGCAAAAAGAACGAAGGTGTGATGAAAAGAACTGTGAGGGGTTTTTGTGTTGGGGGTTGCTTTTTTGGGGTTTTTTGGAGGGTGATCTTTTTTTTGGGAGGGGGAGTAGGAGTTTTGTGTTGTTTTTTTTTTGTTCAGCGGTTTTGGTTGTTTTGGGGTTTTTTAAAATTGTTTGTTTTAATTGTTTTGTTTTTTTTTAATGGTGGTGGTTTTTATGGTGGTTTGTGTTGGGTTTTGTTTGGTTTTGGTTTTTTGTGGTTTTGTTTTTTAGATCTGGTTGTCTGGCTCAACTCTCACTGGTTCTTAGAAAATCCCCTTTTTCTTCAAAAAGGGTAAAACATTTTCAGTACAAATACATCTTTCTGATCTTAAGAGTGGAATTCCCCAAACTGCAGGCAGGAAACTGGTTAGGATTAATTTGGCAGCTTCATCAGAGTTTTCTAGTAGCCTTCCATTTCGCTTGATGTAGGTGAATTGCATCTAGGAAAGGAAGAGGAAAATGAGTACCTGTAATTGCGTTTTCATGGAGATAGAGGTGGGTCTTAAGTTTCAGTGATCACTGTTGCTGAACAAATGTAATATTTATTAGCTATTCACAAAAGCAGAAGACTGTAATCTCATCTTCTGTATTCCTGAGGACAGAAAACCATTTTTGTTGGAGTTGCTCAGATAGGTTGAAAAAAAGAATTCAAAAACGTGGTTCTTAATATTTCAGCCAGTTTAGACAATTTATTTAACGTGAGTTATATACTGCTTGCCATCTGTTGCAAATTTAATTGCAAATAATCATTGGTAGCAAAAATCATGTTGCTTCTTTTGTTTTCCTTTATTAATTGTCATTGAGTTTTACTTTTCTGTATCAAATTACTATGTTTTCTCATCACTGATCAGTTGCCAGATGACACGTGTCACATACTGTGTATTGGAGAGGAAAACGGCAGTCTGTTCTCAGGGGTAACAATCCACAAATAACTTACAGTTTGAACTTTAGTCAAGTTTACATTTTTGCATTTACATAGCAATATTTATGAACAACGTGCACTTTCTAGGGAAGTAACAATTAGGTCATTAATTATTTGCTAACTGAATACAGCAAGTATTTTATGATTCATTGTTAACACTTTTTCCTCATCCTACTTGTAATCTTTATCGGCTCACTTAGTGCGTACTTTGATACCGAGAATGGCCAATCACAAGGGTTTGTTGTACCCTGCTTGGTGTCACTCGCTTGGTGGAAGGCAGAGTGGCCTCCAGTGGTTCCTTTGCTAATGCCATCGTGGCTCATTTGGTACTTCTGGTGTATCAGGGATAATCTAGATGGAGAATGAATGTCGTTTTACTTTCACCCTTCAGCAATGATGGATATTTGTCTTGGTTCATAAACAATAAGGACTTTCCTCTGTCTTTGCCTTCTTATTTTACCTTTTATTGAAACATTTGGTTAGCAGTACGTCCTTCATTCTTCCTCTGTTGGAATATCTGCAGGTTCTGATTATTTCTTTCTTCCCTCTATTTTTTTTTTCCCATTCCTTAATTTGTTCTCTCTTTTTGGGAGTGGTACTGCAGGCTTTCAGGATCTCATGATAGCTAAAATATTTTCTGTGCACTTAAGTTCTCCAGCATGACTGAAAAGGAGACATGTATTTTAATAATCTAGTTTTTCTCATGCAGCCAGCTGATTTTTCTGAACTTAGATCTGTGGCAGAGTAATGACTGTGTCATTTCTGTGTCTCAGAAACTGAAGCAGGAAAATCAAGGACCTCCCACCTAGAAACTAAGAACTGAAAACACACTCCTTTGGCACATGTGCAGGAGAATAGAAATTCTTTGCTGTATCCCTGACTGAGCACACAGCTAAAATGATTGCAGATTCTTCTTCTCTCGTCCACAGTCTGGAAAGGTGAAAGTGTCTCATTTTAGAAAGAAGGCATGCTACTGCCACAGCATCTCTAAAAGGAGCGTGGAAGCAGAAGGGCCTATGCTCACTTACAAAGTTGAGTAAGACTTGTAATGCACAGTAGGAACAGACTAACTGGGGCCTGCGTTCAGCAGCTTGCAATTGTGCTTTCATCCAAGACTGTGCTGGAGGCAGTTCAGTTGAAATAGCTCCTGAAAATATAGACGTCTCCCAAACTACTTGTTTAAAATCTGCCTCCAGTAAAATTTACTCTCTGCAGTTCCTATCATCTCTTCTATCTGGAGTTGCGTTACGTCCTCCTTGCCTGCAAGTATCTCACTGGGCATCGCCGTTGATGCACCATCAAGAACAACGGAACCCTCTTTTGGGTATAAGCTCTGGGGAGCCCGAAACCTCCCAAAGGCACTGTTTACAGCTGCTCATGGATTTAGGGCTTCTTTTGTGATGCTAGAAGCTAAAGCCTTCCTTAATTTTAATGAAAGATGAGATTCTGTAGGATGAAGTTGATAGCTGTATGTCAGTATGGTCTCTTATCTAAACTTGATTCATCGATAAAGATGGGGGGAATCAAACAGCGAAATTACCACTAATAATGTACACTTGCTTCGTCTTGCCCTAGCATCTTGTAGCTGAGAAAGCTGAACAGTGTGTTGAAAAATTCACCAGAAAGGCTTTTGTACTGAATAACTGCATTGAAACCCTTGCCAAGAACTCCTCTAAGGGTGGAGAGGAAGGGGAGCATTTTATATGCAGCATATGAAAATGGGCTTTTTGTAACAGTTAATTCTGGAAGGTTTCAGCCTCAATCTAAGACTGCCATTGAGTGGCGAGTTAGTTTATTCTTCACATTAAATTCTACTGCAAGTTATGCGAGGGTGGTCAAAAATTTTCTGACAGCAAGTTTTTCCATCACAAATAGCAATTCATTGAATTACAGTATGTGCCGGGACAGGGTTGAATGGTTAAGACACGGCTTTCTGTACTCCTCTTTTCTCCGAGGAAGTAGCCCTTGAGATCCCGATGTCAGGCTGCTGTTACAGCAGGCTCTGAGCTCAGCAAGCATTTCCAATCTTCGTTCTCCCACTCCCTCTTCCCCCTCCACTGAAATTGTGCTCCCTGTTCACAGTATTGCTGAGCTGTCTGTAATGATAAATGATGTGCCTTTCTTTAAATTTCCTTTCTGCTCAGTACTAGATATTGGCCGGCTTGGATGCGTGTTCTGGGTGGATAAATTACTTTGGCAAGTCATAGAGAATTTATGCACATGGCAACAGATGTACCGAGTGTGGTAGAATTTTTCTTTGTTGTTCTAATTATGTAACTTGATTTTACCTGAGGCAATTATATTTTCATGAACAAAGATTCAGTTGCTGGTTTGTTTTTGTGGTGGGTTTATTGGATTGGCTTTGGTTTTGGTGTTTTGGTTTTTTTTAGGTGTAAAATATGAACCTCTGTGCTGAAAGAAGTGTTGGTCT
This sequence comes from Vanellus vanellus, assembly GCF_965231255.1. Classification (NCBI taxonomy): domain Eukaryota; kingdom Metazoa; phylum Chordata; class Aves; order Charadriiformes; family Charadriidae; genus Vanellus; species Vanellus vanellus. The sequence goes on from NC_138919.1 coordinate 5,509,855, forward strand.
CCAATCTTGTTATAGGCCAAAGTAGAACTGGGCCATTACTCAGCTGCACATCCCCCTTTACTGAGCATTGTTCTTTTCACATACATGACTTGTGTTGTCAAGTGGATCTTTAGAGGCTCAGAGGATGGGTTTTGTTTCCTGAGGATTACTGTTGCTCAGTAAAGGTGACGGAACACAACATTTGGGAGGGATTTAAAATGTGTGGAATCAGGCTGCGCTAGAGAGGAAAATGGTTTTGTTCTTAGTAGAAAGTAGTCTACCTTTGATAGTCAGAGAGGAACTTCTCCCATTTCATACTATCTTTGTGCTTTTGTTTCAAAGAAGCTGTGAAAAGAAAGCTTCACATGGAAAACCAAAGTATTTTCAGGCTTTTGTGCCTCTTTTTCCTGGCAAAAAGTGCCAGGCTTATAGGATCAAATAGAGGGAAACCCCCTAAAGGTTGGTTGTATGTTCATAAATGCATATATTCAGCTTGTATCTCCAGCGCTTTCTGAAAAGTGTTTCCATGGACAGACTTCGCTACATGGACTGATTTTTCAGGCATGGATTTTACCAAGCTTTAAGGTAGTACGCGAGATTGCTAGTGCTCAAAGAAATGCACAGTGGTGCTGTGGTTGGTCTGAGCAACAGCGAGAAAGGAATGTAGAAACCGTTTTAATTCCTTTCCTCGGTCTTTTCTCAGTGTCTGTATTTTATGACTCTCTTACAGTTCCAAGTCCTTCCCCACAAGGTAACAGTCTCGGCTCCAGACAGCATCAAGGGAGAGCTCCTCTCCTTTCACAGAGATATGGCGAAGGTCCAGCTGCCATCTGGCCACTGGCCATTCCCCAGAGTAACACGATATAATGTGTTCTCCCCGGGAGAACGCATCCAGATGGAAAGAGGGGATTTTATGGGGTAAAAAAGATTAGCAGCATCTGCCATGTTCTGGGAGGCCTGTGAGGGCGCCAGGGGTGCTGAGGCGTTTCTGGGCCTGGGCCGTGTGTGTGTAGGCGGCGGGTCTCGTGAGCGCGGCGCGGTGCGGGCGGGCCTCGTGGGCTGTGAGCCGAGCCGGCCACCAGCAGGCCTGAGGGAGCGCGCGGCGGGTGTCAGCTCTCGCCAGAGTTGGGCGGCGAGAGCGGGGCGGTGCTGCCGGCGGCGCGCGCAGCTCCAAAGACGGGAAGCCGAGGGGCGGCGCGCGCGGCTCCAGGTGTGGGAAGCTGAGGGGAGGCGCTGCCGCGGCCCTGAGGAGCACGACGCCCGGCGGGTACAGGGGGGTCTGAGGGGGGGTCGGGGGCACGGGCACCTTTGGGCTGTGTGTGTGGAGAGAAGCCTGCACAAGGGGAAACGGGTGCAAGTTGTACTGGGATAGGTTTCATGTTGATGTAAAAAAAAAAAAGTTTTTTTTTTTTATAGTGACAACAATCACTCACTGGAAGAAGCCTGCCAGGGATGTGGTAGAGTGCCTGTCATTGGAGGCTGTCATGAGGCAATAGGACAGGGTGCTGGGAAATCTCACCCAGGCTCCCTTCACCATGAAAGGTTGGACCGGGTGGTCTTTGCAGGCCTCATCCCACGTGGGATGTTCCGTGGTCCGGTGGTACCCACTGGTGGGGTGTTTTGTGGGATGGACAGCTGGGTGAGCAACTGAACTGTGATTCTTGGGTGTGACTGAACTGTTGACGCTTTCTGTTACTTTATTTGTGCTTTGTTTGTAGCATGTTTTCATGCAACTGACTCCAGTAATCCTTTTGGATAAAGCTTCTGCTTTTTTAGGTAGGATTCTGTAGTATTTGATATTTGAGCTAGTCATCTTAACAAAAAGTTGAAGTAACTTTTAAAAAATCATAAACAAATGTTTTATTACAACTTGTGGTTACTTAGGACTTCTGTAAACCATTATGTTTTCTTTTAAATCCTGAAACAATACAGTAAGCATGTCTGACACTGATGTTGTGAAAATGGAGAAGGGAATAAAGACTAGGGCTATTTCTTCAGTCCACTGTGTATATTTTGGACTCTCTTGCTGGGTTGAAATAGCAACATTGTAGCTAAAGGTTGCTGGAAGAAAATTGTCTTTCTCTCAGGGAATCCTAGAGATGGATCTGAGCTCAGGGCAGGGTCAAGCCCACGGCTCGGGGTCCGGATCAGCAGGGCACAGAGCCTGGCACAGGCATGGTTGCAGTGTACCTCAGGCAAAGCTCAAGGGCTGGTGGCCCGAGTTAAATGCAGCTCCGAAGCCAATGGGGCCAGGCCCCTGCTTCTTACAGCTCTTTTCACAGCAGTCTGAGGCACCCTGTCAGTGCTGCCCTTGAGCACAGGCAGCTAAATTCTGGGGTGAAGAGTTGTACTTGGGGCTCTGACACAAATTCACTGGGAAAACAATGCCCTCTGCATTCATCGCCTAGTATTGGATGGCTTCTTAAGGACCTTGTACCCTTGTTATCCAAGCCCTTGAAGAAATGCTCTACAAAACAGAAAGCTAGTTGAGCGTCTCCCTACATGTACCCAAAACAGCAAAAATTCAGTCCATGCATTGCAAGTGATAGCAATTTTCTGACTTTTTTTTTTATTTTTCATTTCCCCAGTAAATATTCTATTCAAATAGAAGGTATTATGCAAACATATTTCTGTTTGAGTAATATTTCTGTTATACCAGGATAGCATGTGCCTGTAGCTCCCCCTCTCCTGAAATCCACGAGAATTGCGGCAACACAGTTTTTAATTCAAACGCTGAATCCCCCCTACCATAAATCCTTCCCTGCAGCTCCCCCCTCCCCTGAACATCAGTATTGTAAATAAGTGTCTGGTCTAAAAAAGAGTAGGTGGTGCATAATATTAAAAACAGTAGCTTGTTGAGCAAAGCTATTTAAAAAGATTCTGAGTACCACATAATAAAGGTACTATCAGCAAATACCAGACTAGCATCTCAGCTAGCTTTACTGGGCTGTGAGTTATTGCTGTGGTCAATAGATCTCTTTTCTGTAGCATTCTGCTTATGTAGGTGATAAATCTTACAGTCTTATGGGAATAGGGTCAGGCTTCTGCTACTCTGCCCCATTATTTTTCTCCTACATCATTTAGAAAACTGCTGGACTGGACCATTTTTGGTGCAGCGACTTTTTGTTCAGCTACATAGTAAATTTTATTGTGCATATTAAGTTTTAGCTCAGACCACATTTTAAAGTCCAACTTGGTAGAAAGTGAAAGTGAAATAAAATCTTAAGCAAAAGAGCAAATGCTATTTGAAGTGAAATTTTTAGAGGCAAAATACAAAAAGATAAAACTAAGTTTTGATTTTGATCATAAGGGTTTTTTTTTAAATATTTTTAAAATCTGAAGAATGAATAATCTAGTAGTACTGGCACTCAATCAGAGACATTTTCAGTAATTCTGTAAGCTCTGGGAGTATTTTAAGCAACAGGTGGTTTCAAATTCTTGCTGTTAAAAGAGAGCAACATAAGGTGATGTTAGGTAATCATGGACAAAGCATTTGAATCTTTCATGATTTTGGTGCCACCTCAGTACAGGCACCTGCCAGGAATCACAGCTTCCCCTCTCCTATGTATGCTAGCTCTGTTCCCTCATTTTCCTGGAGATGGGGAGATGTGCTACCACCCTGTGGGAGCAGGCAGCAAGAAGAGGAGGGGAAGAAGGAGCAGAGATTGCTTTTAGCCCTTGCTGTGAGTGAGCAGAAAAGACCTTTCGGTTTTGTCATCCATATTCAGGCAAAGGGACAGGGCAGATAACACATGTGTTATCATAATAACACGTCACAGTCCAAAGTGTATGACGTCAATATATCTCTGTAGAATCACAAGGTAGCCATGATTGGGCAAATGTCTTTATTATTTATTTATTCATTAGGCTCTATGTGCTGCAGCAGAATGCTAAATTGCATTTATAAGAGTTTGTTTGAGAAAGAAATAAAAGAAGCCTTTGCTAACTTTGAAGTCTGAAAAGTACGTAAGGACAATGTTAAAATCCATAACATATTGCTGGAGAGAAGAAAGGAATAGTCTGTGTTCTACTTGAACAGCAAAGAAGGAAATTTTTGCAAGAAAGTATCAGCCCAACTGTTAGGGAAAACCCCCTAATGCTAAGGATAAAGAAGCAATGGAATAGGTTTACCAGTCAGGGATTCTCCATCAGTAGAGGTCCTTAAGGAGAAGGAAATGTCAAGGAAAAAGTGGTGTTTGCAGGACTTCAGGATGTCCCATCGAACCCTATTTTTCTTTGATTCTGTAATGCCGTGCCTGCAATGTCCATGACATACATAAATCTTTGCTTCCCGAGTACAGTTTGTTAACCTTGAGAAATTGGTTCAAGCACCTTTGATTCTTCTATTCCCTTTGCCAAACAACTATTTTTCCCTTTCTGAGTAGATTTCTTCCTTATCTTCCTCATAGACTTTGCTCTTCACTTAGTGTTCCAGAAAAGTCCTCTGCTGTCCTCTTTAATTTTCCACTCCACAGTGCTTTGGTAGTGACTGTCTAGCTTGGAGAGGACAAGTACTTCTGCTAACAGTTCTTTTTTAGTACCTTGAGTAAACTCTTCAGATTTCTGTAGGAAAGCTCTGTGGATGTGACAACAGGTCTTGGACCATACCTTTTCTTGGGTAGTCCCTTGTGCCAGTCTGCCTTCTTGGTTAGAGACAGTTGAGATGCAGCTGTTCAGCTGTGGGAGAACTCATCAGCTACTCTTTCAGTAAAGGAAAGGTAAATAGCTGCTATGCCACAGGATTAACCATCTCTTGGTTTCCCTGAAGAAAGAAAGATCATGAACTTGGGATGGTTTTTATTCATTTTTAGTTTTTTCTTTATTGCAGACATGCTGGCTGAAAGTATTTAGGTTGTTTGGTGCTTAGCTGTTATCTGTAAAACCTTCCTTCATCTGTTATGTCTAAAGCCCTGTGCATGGTCTATCATAGAATGGTTTAGGTTGGAAGGGACCTTAAAGATCATCTAGTTCACCCCCCCCGCCATGGGCAGGGACACCTTCCGCTAGACCAGATTGCTCAAAGCTCTGTCCAACCTGTCCTTGAATGTCTGTATGGAACCATATTATGTGCAAGGACTTTTTTTCCGTGATTGCTACTTGATGTTTTTTTCTACCATTGGAATCGAAAGGTGCTCCCTCATACAATGATATACCCTTGTACTTTCATTGCACCAGGCTAGAAAATGTGCAGCAATCTCTTGTGTTTTGGACTTTGGCTGACCATATTAAAAAAAAAAAAAAAAAAAAGTCCCCAACTTTTGTAGTGCACAGACTGAATAATAGTTATCTTCTGTCTGCTAATTTGGAAAAAAAGTCTTAACTGTGAAAACAGCTACCCAACCAGGAAATAAAGGAGTACAGTAAGCTACTCAACCCTAGTTTTCATTTATTTTTAAATTGAATAAGCAACATACAAAGAATAAATTTTTTTCAATATGCAAAAATGGTCTGGCAACTTATGAGGGCTATCAAGATACAACAAAGCTATGTAGGGGGAAAATGAGAAGGGCCAAAGCTCAATCAGAACTCAGCTTGGCCACTGCAGTTAAAGACAATAAGAAGAGATTCTTTCAGTATATCAATAGAAAAAGGAAGACTAGGGAAAATGTAGGCCCACTGGTGAATGAGACAGGTGCCCTAGTGGTGGAGGACACAGAGAAGGCGGAGTTACTGAATGCCTTCTTTTCTTCGGTCTTCACTGCTAAAGCTGTCCCTCATGAACCCCATACTCTGAAGGCAAAGGGGAAGGTCTGGAGAGAGGAAGATTTTCCCTCAGTTGAGGAGGACCATGTCAGAGACCACTTGGCCAAGCTGGACATTCACAAGTCCATGGGCCCTGATGGCATGCATCCGCGAGTGCTGAGAGAGCTGGCGGATGTTATTGCTAGACCACTCTCCATCGTCTTTGAACGGTCATGGAGAACAGGAGAGGTGCCTGAGGACTGGAGGAAGGCTGACATCACTCCGATCTTCAAAAAAGGCAAGAAGGAGGACCCAGGGAACTACAGACCAGTTAGTCTAACCTCTGTCCCTGGGAAGGTAATGGAGCGACTCATTCTGGATGTCATCTCCAAACACGTTGAGGAACAGGAAGTTATTGGAAGTGGTCAACATGGATTTACCAAGGGTAGATCATGCTTGACCAATCTGATAGCTTTCTATGATGTTATAACTGGTTGGCTGGATGAGGGGAGAGTCGTAGATGTCATCTACCTTGACTTTAGCAAGGCTTTTGACACTGTCTCCCATGACATCCTCATTAGGAAGCTGAGGAAGTATGGGCTAGATGAGGTGACAGTGAGGTGGATTGAGAGTTGGCTGCGGGACAGAAGTCAGAGGGTTGTGATCAGCGGCACAGAGTCTAGTTGGAGGCCTGTAACCAGTGGTGTCCCCTAGGGGTCAATACTTGGTCCAGTTTTGTTTAATATATTCATTAATGACCTGGATGAGGGGACAGAGTGTATCCTCAGCAAGTTTGCTGATGATACCAAACTGGGTGGGGTGGCTGACACCCCAGAGGGCCGTGCTGCCATCCAGCGTGACCTGGACAGGCTGGAGAGCTGGGCAGAGAAGAACTTAATGAGGTTCAACAAAACCAAGTGCAAGGTCCTGCACCTGGGGAGGAAGAATGCTAGGCACCAGTACAGGTTAGGGGCGGACCTGCTGGGAAGTAGCTTGGAGGAGAAGGATCTGGGGGTTGTGGTAGACAGTAAATTATCCATGGCCCAGCAATGTGCCCTTGTCGCCAAAAAGGCCAATGGAATCCTGGGCTGCATAGAGAAGAGTGTAGCCAGTAGGTCGAGGGAGGTCATTCTCCCCCTCTACTCTGCCTTGGTGAGGCCACAACTGGAATACTGTGTCCAATTTTGGGCTCCCCAGTTCAAGAGGGACAGGGAACTGCTGGAGCGAGTCCAGCGAAGGGCAACTAAGATGATTAAGGGCTTGGAGCATCTTATGAGGAAAGGCTGAGAGAGCTGGGACTCTTTAGCCTGGAGAAGAGAAGGCTGAGGGGAGACCTTATTATGGCGTACAAGTATCTAAAGGGTGGGTTGAAGGAGGATGGAGCCAGGCTCTTTTCAATGGTTCCAGGTAACAGGACGAGGGGCAATGGGCACAAGTTAGAACACAGGAAGTTCCGTTCAAATACACGGAAACACTTCTTTACGGTGAGGGTGACAGAGCACTGGCACAGGCTGCCCAGGGAGGTTGTGGAGTCCCCTTCCCTGGAGATTTTCAAGGCCCGCCTGGATGCAGTCCTGAGTAATGTGCTCTAGGCAATCCTGCTATAGCAGGGGAGTTGGACTAGATGATCTCTAGAGGTCCCTTCCAACTCTGATAATTCTGTGATTCTGTACTTTAGGGTCTAATATAAGAAGAGACCAAACAACAACATGGCTTATTGTAGCATCATTAAAAGTTAAAGTAGTTCTGATAGTATTACAGGGCAATCGGAATGGGTCTGAGTAATGAAGTGCCCTCCACCAGCTTTGGAAATGTCCCATAGCATAAATATTGCTTAAATCTTTATCAAATTGATGGTGTCTATAAGTGGAAGCCATACTTTGTTTATAAGGACCATGCAGATAGGTTAAACTTGTTTTCTTATAGAAATCATTAAGCTTTTGCCATACGCATTTGTAATCACTGGTAGTAAGAAATGCAAATACTATGAGTTGTATTGCCACTACCCAAAGATGCTTCATCCCACTGTCACTTTTAGTTACATCTCAAAAAGCTGTTCACCTTTATAGTAGTAGCTTTTACTTTGTGGTCCTAACTGAATTCCAGTTTCAGAAACATCTAGTTTCTCCTGGGAGCTTTAAGATAAAGATGACTGTAAGATTTATTTCCCTAACTGTTGGATATTTTGTTCTTAATATATGTGTGGCTTTCATACCTCCTCATGCAGCACCTTCTGCTTTTCAAAAAGATCCCTTTTTGGAAGACAGGAGACACATAACATCACTGTCATCTTGTCATAGTCACTCAAAGGAGGAAGGAGAAGCTATTGTGGAAGTAATAGTCTGTGAAAAATGTGCTTAGCTTATTCACATGTGCAGTGAGGAGCTGGGTTGTACTGGAACATGCTCAAGGCATGTGAAATCTTTGGACAGTTTAGCTGTCAAACTCTAACAAGTCACCACCAAGTTTCATAGGCATATAGCCTGTTCTGCCCATTAAATCAGCTCAATGTATGATGTTGCAGTCACTGTAGCGCAGACCCATGGAAATTAGAGTTGTTATTAAAGCTGGAAAGAATCTAACTAGAAATAAATCATAACTGTAACAACAAGGCTTATTAACTGTTCAGACTCTACTATTACTTAATACAACCGGTAGATTTTTCTGTCTTTATATCTTCTAGATGGCATGTTTTAATCAAACGCATGTTACTGAGCATTAGAAACTGGTAAAAACTATTTGGCCTGGCTTATGAAAACTCAGACTAGATAGTCTTATGATCCCTTTTGGTCTTAACAACTATGACTCTTGTCCCAGGATTTGTTATGATTTCCCAGAAGGCTGTGAGCTATGAAGGGACATGGAGTCAGGACAACTAGGGATGGATGGATTGCCTCGTAATTCTGAGGTCTGCTCCTGTGAAACCAACTGGTAACTTGCTAAAAAAACCAAGAAATCCTTTTGGCTCTAACTTCTATGTGGTATGATCTTAAAGGTCTCTTCCAACCCTAAACCATTCTGTGATTCTATGACTTAGATTTAACCCCTCGCTTTATTTGAGCATGAAGCATACGTCTTGATCATGGCCTCTTTCTCACCTAAAAGTCTGTCCATATGCCATATGCAGTCGCAAAACTGTCAGAAATCACAAAACCTGGAGATTGCTTTGTATAGGGCACTGGAAAAATTAAGCGTATCACTAGTCCCACTCTTAATGGATCTGGTGTGTAATTGGAAGAAGATTTGTCTTTTAACTGCCTCTTACCTTGATTGGCAGATAATATCATCATTTTGACTAGTAGTCCCCAGTCAATCATGCGTCGTATTGTAATGCAGATTTCCCTTGATTTGCTGAAGGACATACTGGCAAGTCCCTTGCCAGAGGCTTTACATATTACTGTACTTCTCAGTGATGGGCAATTCACATTTTTTTTTTGCTTTTCTTTACTTTGAGAAGTGGTTCTCTAGGTTTTGTGGTTCTTCTCTAAACAGGCAGAAGTAAAGTGAAGACACAAAAAAAGCTTTTTAAAGTTTTTCTAAAACATTGACAATTGATTCTCAAATTAAAAGACCTTTAGTTTATTGTATGCAGCAATGAACCAACTGTTGGAAAAGATACAGCTCAAAATAATAAGCATTTCAAGTACAAGAAAATCTAAGATTCTTTGAGATTTTCTATCTGATAACATCATATGATATAAAGGATTTCAGATGCTTTGCACTAGGAAGTTTGAATGCTGAATGACATAGCTGACCTGCTGACTTATGCATTTTTCCTCCACTCAAAAATTCTGAGCCAAAATCACACACAAACATAAGATGTCTTTTTTTTTTTTTCATGAAACCGCACAGTCCTGTAATATGAAAACTACAACAAATACAAAAGGCAAGAAATAAAAACGCTTGGTTCTATTAACTAGATCAGTTTTGCCTATTTCAGATGTTTCATTAGTCCAGACTGACCTCCTGGCATTACCTAAGAGCAGGAATGCTGTCAAATAGTATCGAGCAGTTACTAGACAATACAGGGAAGCAGATTGCCTATAATTATAGGTGTCAATGGAGTAAGTATCTCCTTGATCACATGTTGGATTATAATGGACATACTGAGAACAATGGCCTAGTTTATTTTCGTAAAGTCTGATCGCTTTTCTAATAGTACAATATAAATCATAGAACAATTACTTTTTTAGTGTCTTCCCTCTAAAAAAAAACCAAAATAAAAATCAACCAATTGGTTTATGTAAATATCCTAATGAACAAACCAGGTTCATTTAAAGCACATCTGAGAAAACAAATTTTCAGTGACATAAAATCCTATCAAGAAAGCTGTTTAATTGAAAATAAAGCTAATAATGCTGGCCCTTGGCCTGCTTATAACCTTGAGACTTCAATTTAGTTATATGTTAAAACTAGTTCCTGAAAGGTTCTTGTCTTTGTTTTGTCATCTAGTGGCATGAAGAATTGGAGTGGAAAGGTATAGAAAAGGTGACTTTTTTCCTTTTCCAGAGGACCATTCCATCTTCGTTCCTTAAGGAGCAATGCAGCTTTGGATGTTGGTTTTATATTGTCACATTTAACTGCCTGATCTGCCCTTGGAAAGAAAAGAATACCTATAATATAAATTAGAGCGCTCTTGTTTGTCTTAAGGCTGCATTAATTTCTCCAGAGAATGACTGCATCTAAATGATGGTCAGATATTTTAAGGACACTTAGGGTTTTTTTGTTTCCTATACCTACCTTAGACTCCTGTCCAACCTACTCTGGGTGAACCTGCTCTGGCAGGGGGGTTGGACTAGATCTTTGAAGGTCCCTTCCAACCCCTATTGTTCTGTGATTCTATGACTATGAAAATACTCTAAACAGTAAATAATTTAGACCTAGAAATTAATGAAATTTCATAGAATCATAGAATGGTTTAGATTGGAAAGGACCTTGAAGATCATCGAGTTCCAACCCCCCTGCCATAGGCAGGGACACCTCCCACTGGACCAGGTTGCCCAAGGCCACGTCCAGCCTGGCCTTGAACACCTCCAGGGATGGGGCCTCAACAACCTCTCTGGGCAACCTGTTCCAGTGCCTTACCACCCTCAAAGTGAAAAACTTCTTCCTAATGTTCAATCTGAACCTGCCCTCTTCCCGTTCAAAGCCATTCCCCCTTGTCCTATCGCTACATGCCCTAGTAAAAAGTCCTTCCACAGCTCTCCTGTAGGCCCCCTTTAGGGACTGGAAGGTCGCAATAAGATCTCCTCAGAGTCTTCTCTTCTCCAGGCTGAACAGCCCCAACTCTTTCAGCCTCTCCTCACAGGAGACGTGCTCCAGCCCTCAGATCATCCTCGTGGCTCTCCTCTGGACACGCTCCAGCAGGTCCATGTCCTTCTTATGTTGGGGACTCCAGAGCTGGAGGCAGTACTCCTGGAGGGGTCTCACGAGAGTGGAGTAGAGGGGCAGAATCACCTCCTTTTACCTGCTGGCCACACTTCTGATGCAGCCCAGGATACAGTTGGCCTTCTAGGCTGCGATTGCACATTGCTGGCTCATGTTGAGTTTCTCGTCAACCAGCACCCCCATGTCCTTCTCCTCAGGGCTCCTCTCCAGGCTCGGCAGGGAATGGCTGTATTTGTGCTTGGGATTGCCCCGACCCAGACGTAGGACCTTGCACTTGGCCTTGTTGAACTGCATGAGGTTGGCTTGGGCCCACCTCTCCAGCCTGTCCAGGTGCCTCTGGATGGCATCCCTCCCCTCCAGCGTGTCTACCTTGCCAAAGAGCTTGGTATCGTGGGCAAACTTGCTGAGGGTGCACTCGACCCCACTGTCTATGTTGCCGACAAAGACGAACAGACAAAGATGTTGAACAGATGTTCAACAGACAAGATGTTGAAATTTATTCTGCTGATTGAAGTCAATTTATATCAAGTCTTTAGTACAGAATTTTACATATTTTTTTAGTAATCTTTTATAGTCCTTGGTATAATGTGCTAGCTCTCTTTTCCTTTGAAAGCATTCCTAAGAGATCACTTGTCTTGCTTCTCCTCAGTTATGTGTAATTCCTTACGAAATGTACAAGCTGCCTCACAAAGCAATGTTAGAAAAATAACAGAACAGGTGCAAACATGGAACATGCATTTGAGACCATGTGAATTAGCTAGTCTTACACTGAGAGAATCAGAAAATGTACCATGGGCCAACGGACACTTTGTTTTTCATGGTAGTGAGTACTCAAGAATCTGAGACCATGCGATTTAGCTAGTCTTACACCGAGAGCATCACAAAATGCGCCATGGGCTAACTGACGCTTTTTTTCATGGTAGTACGTACTCATTGGTTTCTTTGTTATGGGAGGTTTCAATAAGCTTTTTTAGCTCAAGAACACTGAGGACAGAAGTTTCTTGATACTGTGATTCAGTTTGCTAACTAGTAGGTCCTATTTGGTTAAAAATGTGCAGTTAGAATGTCCCTTCTGCAAGTCTGTACAGAAATAATGAGGCATTTATGTATGTATTAATTATAGATTGAAACTATATCTCAGATGGGAAAGTGTCTTTCTTCTTGTAATATAGCCTGTGGGCTACTGAGCTCATCTCATACTGTAAAGCAGAAAAACACTTTACTTTCATATATGGACACTGTATTCAGTCAGTAATTAGTGGAATTTTTCAGTTTGTGTTAAGTTTATGGTGATATAACAGCACGTAGGTGTGAAGTTTACTAGCTCATTGGTAAAGCAAAAAGACCACAGATGAAATATTGGAACAAATAGCATATGTAAAAATGCAAGGTAACTTTGTTGTTCTTTTAGCCTGCTACTTTCCTTACAGATATAGTGCAGTTGCAGTAGTGTGGTAGTATAATAAGATTATTAAAGTTGTATAATGTAACCATTAGAAAAAAGTTCTTAAAGCATTTTCGTATTCCTGATGCTTTCCTTCATATATATGTTTAATATTTCATCAAAAAGAGTAACAAAAAGTTCATACTACACATGAAAAAAAGAGTAAGGAATGGAGTTAGCCCTTTTCAACTGTCTAGAGTAAAAACCGTGTGTTTCAAGCCCTTTTTGAAGTTGGATCTTTCAAAATCTGATCTTAAGAGTGCTGGTCTCTGTTAATTGGGTAGGTACATAGATAGCTACCTGTACAGTGGCATGCAATATATGAGAGTTATAGTGTGGTGGGTTGACCCTGGCTGGATGCCAGGTGCCCACCAAAGTGGCTCTATCACTCCCCTCTTCAACTGGACAGGGGAGAGAAAATATAACAAAAAGCTTGTAGGATAAGGACAGCAAACCTGCTCCAGTGTGGGCTCCTCTCTCCCTGGTGCCATAGGTCTTGCCAGGAACCTGCTCGAGCGTGAGCTTCCTCCAAGGTCACTTTGTTCTTCGGGCATCCACCAGCTTCATCCACAGGCTGCAGGTGGATATCTGCTCCACTGTTAACCTCCATGGACTACAGGGGCCAACCTGCCTCACCATGGTCTTCAACATGGGCTGCAGAGGAATCTCTGCTCTGGCGCATGGAGCACTTCCCTCCCACCCCTTCTTCACTGACCTTGGTGTCTGCAGAGTTGTGGCTCTCAGACACTCTCACTCCTTTCTCTGGCCACAATTGCTGTTCCGCAGTAACTTTTTGCCCATCTTATGCTATCCCAGAGGTGCTACCACCATCCCTGATGGACTCAGCCTTGGCCTGTGGTGGGTCCACCTTGGAGCTGGCTGACATTGGCTCTATCAGACACAGGGGAAGCTTCTGGCAGCTTCTCACAGAAACCACCTCTGTAGCCCCCCCGGTAGCAAAACCCTGCCACACAAACCCAATACGTATAGGAAGAAGCAAATTGTGGATAAATCAATGAACCTTTTGGACTTTAAACACTGCAGCTTAGAATCCCTGGTTTTGTCTCTCATTGCCTACTTGTAATGCTTTATTTCTTTATCTGTAAGCTATTCATGTGCAGAAATAGATCATAAAACTACTATAGTTCTACTTGTTTTTTCTACTTATCAGATAAAAATTAAACCAGATTGTTCTTAATCTGGCAGAATCTGTTTCCATTGTATTGTAATACAGTATAGTAGAGTGAAAGCCCAAACTGTGTGTGATCTTTAAAGTAAATCTTAGACTCTAGGGAATCTGGTTTATAAAAACAGAACCTTACCTTTTGTATGTTCTACCTGATTTCTGAATTAGTGGATGTGTTTAGTTTTTATCAGAACAGCTAGAAGATTTACACAAAGAATGATATGTCCTGTTCATTTTACAAGTAATACAATTCTAGACAATGTCTCACTTCTTAGCATGGAGGTTTTATGAAGTGATGTAATACTATGTTACAGCATGTATGGCAGAGTATTCTCTTTGTTTAGGGCTGTCTCCAAACCTTTAATGTTGTCATTTTTCAAATTAAATAAGCAAAATAGCAGGTCATTTCTATGTAGAAGGTAATGGAACAGTATGGACCTAGCTGAAGAGAGCCCGAAGATGCAGAACTTCCTCTCCAGTGGATCTTAAAACTAGTCTAATTGTCCCTGCACCAGGCTTTTCTGATACTGTCGTAACCGATACAGACTACTACCCTTAAGCTAGGCTGTGTAAGCACAGAGGTGCTGAATGTTGAATTGAGCAAAAATTGGGTTGCACCTTTAAGAAATAGTATTAATATTGTGTTAGACTCCAGATGCTCTTTATCATATAATCGTTATCATAAAAAGTCTTAATGTAAAAGATCCTAATAGAGTCCCACAGAGTCTCAGGAGCAACCTGGATTGGCCTTTGCATTTAAATTAGAGAATAATTAGATCCAGGAGGAGAAAAAAAAGTGGTGAAGTGCATTCTGCTTTTCTCTTCTACGGGAAACACACACACAGTCCCAAAACTGTTAAATAGGTGTCGTGAGAACATGGAATACATTTAACGCTGTGGAATGAAAACTATTTATTTTTTCATCCATAACAGTATGAAAGTGCTGCATTGTCCTTCATCTCTTCACAAGCTTTCTTTACCAGTTGAGTCAGAGTTAATCTCAAAATAAATTGATAAGAAAAAGGACAAAATACACCAACTCTTCTATGCCAATGTCTTAAGGAAGCAGCATAAAAAGGCATACACAGATGAAGTTATAGAATCATAGAATGGTTTAGGTTGGAAGGGACCTTAAAGATCATCTAGTTCCATCCCCCCTCCCATGGGCAGGGACACTATCCACTAGACTGAGCTGCTCAAAGCCCCATCCAACCTGGCCTTGAACACCTCCAGGGATGGGGCAGCCACAGCTTCTCTGGGGCCACCCGAGCCAGTGTCACCACCTTCACAGTAAAGAATTTCTTCCTAATATCTAATCTAAACCTCCCCTCTTTGAGTTTAAAACCGTTACCCCTTGGTCCTTGGAGAATCTGCTCAGCCCTTCCTGAGATAGGGAGTTACAGGAGAGAGACGTAAATATTTATGGCACCTTGAAGCATGAAAAAACTACTGCCTATATCACCATCTGTATCCTGTTTCAAGGAAGCAAAACATAGAATTACAATACAGCGTGGCACATTTTGTGTGGTAACAAGTATTAGAAGATTTTGTTTTCCATGAAGTTAGAACTGAGGGCTAATGCAGAGGTTGTTACCACTATGTTTTGTAAATCTGTTTCTATTTTATTCTTTTAGAAGTGCTAATACTTTTAGATATTCACTGGCTTTCCTGAAGGTTGGGAAAGAGTGGGGTGTAGTCATCTGGAGCTGAAATATTTCCTATTACTTGCATGTAAGAGATTTATTTAGACATCCTCGCTGTAGTGAGAAAATAGCTTGTGTACGTGCCCTTAAAAAAAGCAGTCCACGGAGAATATACCTATCTTTGTGTGACAGATAAATAGTTCCATCAGGATGAAGTTGAGGTTAACCTTGTATTATAATGTTTTTGTTATTCAAGCTATGGTTTAAGCTAAGCAAACTCCTGAAAACCTCTTGAGGATGGAAAAGTTTTTCTCTAGATGCAATTTTCTGGTTTGGGGATCATCAGTTACGTAAAATGATGGCTGAGTATCTCCTGGTTTTCATAGGGCTTCTAGCATAAGCTCGTGAAACAGAACATGCAAGATGATGCTGTGAATAGCTGTTCTGCTTGGTACCATGGAGTTTAGGAGGAAAATGAAATGGGTCCTCAGGCTTCCCGGTGGACAGTGCTGACACCTCTTGCATATTCTTTGTACTGCTGGGGCTGTGTTTTACATAATGAAGTCGGGCCTTGTCCCTCTACTTAATCTTATTACATTTTACAGTGGTTTACATTAACAGGGAGTATTGTAACAAGTGACTATGCCTCCCGAGTTTAGGAACACTTTATTGGGGTTGACAGAAGCTTTCATTTTAAACACATTTCTATAAAGTGGAAAAAGTCTGGAACACCATATTTGGCAGTTTCCTCTCATGCTACCATTTTGTTCCAAATGAAATATGACAACACAATAGTTGCAGTAATTACAGTAATTGACTTCAGAGAGTTCAAGATGATCATGTAATTAGCTGCTTTATGGGAGAGAGATCACCACCATCTCCCTATTTCCACGCTTCTGTGGTCTTCAAAGGTATTTTACACAAGACTGTAAACCAAAGCACTTCTACCTGAATTCTGAATACAGTTCACAAGGCTGACTTGTGAATTTAAGAACAAAATCAAGCTGCCATAAGAAAAAATTGCACCGCTTTTTTTCCTAACTAGGAAAAGTTGTCATGTTGGTGCTCTTGCAGAGCCAGCACATGATGAGAGAGGTAGTAATTGGCAGAGAGATAATTCATTTAAAAATGTCTCTTTTATCAAGGAATTGCAGCTAATTTCAAGAGAATAAATTAGATGCCATAAAGGATCTTTACTGATGTCTTTTCAAACTTTCAGTGGGAGAAGGAGAGGGCAAATAGTCTATTGAGAATTTTTATATAAGCTGTGAGCGAAACACATAAAGCTCTAATTGTTAGGAAGCCACTGTGCTCTAAACGGTTCACATATAATAGGATCATTTCTATGCAGTTTCAATACAACATTCTTCCATTTTCTGGAAAACAGACTTGTGGCATGGCAGACGTTTGTGTTTTGTTGCCTACAAAATAGTCTTGCAAAGAAAGATCATAACAGAAACCAACTCCTATCAGATTTACCCAATTGATGATTAGTTGTAAAAGGAAAATAGATACTTCTGGTACATGCAATAGTAGTAAATATTTAATTTTGGAAAAAGCTGAATAGAGAAATTCTGTCAAAATAAGATTATTACAGATGTACGCAGCTTTGGAAGCTCAAGACAGAATTAAATTTTCCTTTTAGCCTTTTGTATGCTATTTCAAAACAGTAGACATCAAAGCTGGAAAACTTCAAAACATACAATTAATCACTGAAAGGGCAATATAGACACCTAAAACAAAGTATGGAATACAGTCAGGTCTTTTAGTCAAAACTACTATATAGGAGAGATGTTCTGAGCTATAAATTCTAATTGAAATCCCACGTTTGTTTATACAATTTTCTACTTCATTAGGGTCGGCAGTAAACTTACAGATTATTATCTTAATCCTCAGAGAAGTTCGAAACTTAACTACAACTAAGCTGAGCAATTTTATCCAACAGTGAAGTTAGCCCTGCTTTGAGCAGGAGATTGGATCATAATGACTTCTTGAGGGTCCCCTCCAGTCTGAGTTATATTATGATTCTGTGGTTAACTTCAGTATCCTCTTAATTTAAGATGATACCACCTGAATTCAGACTTGAGGGTAATATGCATTAATCACTTTTGTGATCCATGGTAACTAATCGGGTGATCCTGAGGCAGCCTGCTTGCTAAGTAAAATGTGTTACAATAACCGGTAGAAGCTCTAGCTTGTAAATGTCCATAATGGGATTGCTCCATGTTCGGAGAGACATTGCTTGCACTAGGTGACACTTGAAGTGCTGCCTTATTCTTTGATGTGGCCATGGGGAAAAAATTAGGCGTAGAAAGGAAAGATGGAAATCTTCTTGCTTCTAGGTTGAAAGCAGTAGGTGGGTGATAGTGGATGTGTCTCTTTTAGTACGTAGGGTAGCTCGCTGCTAAAAGTTATTACTTGGTGTGCATGCACACATGGAGACTGTCTTGTTCCACCAACAAGAAAAACAGTTATCTTACAGTGTGCGTTAGTAGAGATCATAAGAACCTAGATTCTGATGGATCTACCTCACCATCTGTGAACCAGTTTTGCTTTCAGATCATGCAGTATGAATTAGCACTTGAGTTTCATAGGGTTTAAAGGGTTTGAAGTTGTAGCAAAGTTGAATTTTCTGTATGAAATATGTAGCAGAGCAGATAGCTAGGCATGAACATCCACAGCGTTTAAAAAGCTGCACCTCTAGAGTTAGAAAATTAAAAGTGAAATCCTTTCCAAAGTGATAAATGCACTGAAGCCTGTATTAAATAATCTCTCAAGGGACTTCCCCCCTCCAAAAAATTCTCTTGGAGGGAGGGAGGGAGGGAGGTTGATCTTCTCCTGCGTGGTATTTAATGTTGCAGTTGCCTTTCCTGGTGCTTTAAGTTCAAAGTTTCAGTGATGCCTTGATCTGCTGATTAGGATTTTGATGATGTGTTAGCTGTGAACAACTACAAGTGAACATTTTTCACGTGGAGTTTGAAATGGAGAGCTGTGCAGTACAAGAATAGAAAAACAACAACTCTTTCAAAAAATTAATGTAGCTATTGCCCAAATGATCCTTTCTTGTAAGTGTTGTAAATGATCTGCAATACAGTCATATCATTGTTTCTGAACTATCTGGAACTTAGTGACTTTGTTTTCCTCCTTGCTTCTCCTGTGGGTACAAAACTTAAAGGTTATTTTTTTCCTTAGCTGTTTTCCTGACTTCATTCTTTCTGTGTGTAAAGGAATTGATTATCAGACCAGGCTTATCACTATTGAGAAAGCATGTGGCTGTTATGTCATGACCAACTATTCCCATGTCAAGATCACCGTTTTTATTTTATTATAAGTCATGGTACCACATAAAAGCAAATTATTGTTTCTTTAACTTCTCTTGCAAAGATTATTTTTCTCCACAGTAGCTCTGTTTCAAAAAGAAAAAGACTGTTTAAAAAAAAAAAAAGAAAAAAAACACCTGGCCTAAAAATACTGGATACTAAATTTCCCTTTTAAAATTGCAATTAAAAAAATAAAACCCTTGGCAATCTAGAGCTTCAGGCTGATACTGACCGATTTCCTGGCAGTGTGTCTCAGTGATTTCTGGCTTTGTATGTGTGAAACTCATGGAGAAAGCTACAACTACTGGCAGGATTTTCTGTAGAAAGAACGCCAGAATCACCATGCTCCTAACAAACTATGCCTGAGTTGCAAAAATGCTTCAGTGACTAACGTGTTTGCAGGTAACATTGCTCTGATGCAAAAGCAGTTGCGATGTCTGTAATGAAGTAGTTGTGTCAGAAGCAAGTGTGTATTGATTGCCTCGATAGGATTACGAAGCACCAAAACCAACTCTGTTTAATGGGTCCATTTAATCCATTTACTGGATACTCTAGTGAGATCCGAAACTATGAAGCATTGTGAGGTGCTGCTTCTGATAAAAGCTCGATGGTAGAGAAAGTTCCATATGTGAAAGATTTTTAAATTTCAAAATTGGCTTAGTTCTGCATTGGAGTGAAATATAAAATCCCTGATGTTGTATTAAAACAAACAAACCAACCCCAACTCAACAAAAATAAAATAACAGAAAACCACGCTTCTATCCCCAGCAATCCTCTTTACCTCTCCTAAGGATCATTTAATAGATTTTATTTAATTTAAACATTTTAATTTTGACTTTTAAGGTTTACTGTGCGTTACCCTCACTACAAAGTCTTTTCAAAATGAATAGTAGAAATACTTCCTTCTATCAGGTCAAAACAAGCTGTTTGAACTTTTTCAAAATGTCTGCATCTTTTCTCTAAGGTTTTCCAGGGAAATTCAATTAATGCTTTGATTTTGAAGGAACTTGGCATTCTGTTATAATATGGTTTGAGCAAAGGTTGTCTAGTCAGCTTGTCTGGAGACATTTTGAAGAGGCAGTTTAAGGTAGCTGTTGGCTGGAGATAGTTTCCAGGTAAATGTCACCAAGGCCAGGATTTCACCTCTGGATAGCCAAAACCTGTTCTCTTTCTCTGCTCTGCATGCTAATGTAGGATGGTACACTGTACACAGAGAGTTGACTAACAAAGCAAACAGCGTCTGTTGCACCTTGTATCTAACATTAGTTTAGATGATAGATGACTTTCCATGGGAGTTGAGTGCTGACCCGCTTTCATGTGTGGGGAAGGGTTGTTTTTCAAGTGTGGTGTAGGGCTATGGGAAGTTAAACCCCAGTAGATTTCACATCTCCACTTGCATTGTTTACTTTTTATCTACGCTTGCTAGCACTTACTGGGGAGAACCTTACCTCCTTGATAGCCCCATTGACATCTATGAAACTAATTATAGTAATGCAAATACTATCATTCTGAATGACTTATTCTTCCTCAAACCTGTGCCTTCAAACACCCTGTGATTTTATTACATGTAATTCTGGTGTAGAAGGAGTCTTGAGTAGTCTTGTTGTTACTCCAAGTCCAAACAAACCATACCAAAAATTAGATCAGATTTATATATATTCACCCCCTTAAAATATTTGTCTGGGTTGTCAATTGCTTAAAAGCTTCACAACGTGTATTTGTTTCTCATGTACTTTTACTTTTCTTCCTGTTTTGCTGTTAAGCTCATCTGCTTGAGTTTCCCCATTATACTGGTGTTATTTTTCAGGATGAACAGGGAAGCCTAATCAACTTGAACTAAACCACTCATTATTTTACATACCCCTATGGTGTTCCTTTCTGAGGAAACACAAGTGATTCTCACATTGGAGACAAAATATTTTCAGCCATCTGAAAGCTGAATGCAGCACTGTGTGGGAAAGGCATTTTTCATTTGTAATAGTGCGCACAGGCTCCATGCGTCCGAATTAAAACCAGCTTTCAAGGAGGTAGTTTAGCAGTGCTCGCAGCTGGCAGTACAGAACCAGAGCTGCTGTATCAGGAGGCAGTCTGTGCAAGTCTAAAAGGGATTAGCTTGAGTGACTTCCATTTTCTGTTTTCTGAATGGATGAACATGGTAAAGTAGTTATTTCCTGTGGTTACATATTATATACAATTATGCCACTTGTGTGAATTATTATTTTTTTCCTCTAGGAAAGCCTACATAGCTTGCTGGGGTTTTTTTGTTGGTTTGTGGTTTGGTGGTTTTTTTGTTTGGCTGTTTTTTTTTTACACCTCATAACAACGTGTGACAGGAGCTTGTCTGCCTTTGAAGAGATTACAGGTTCCCAAGCTTCACATTCCATCTGCCCAGGAAAATTTTCATGTGTGCAGAAATGGGCCGGCAGACATTTTAGTCATATTCTGCAACAGTCTTAGGTGAGCCATGATGTAGTTACAAGTTCAATATGTCTAAAGTCAACTCCAAAATTGGGTATCTAGTACTCAGATATAGTGACATTTCTTTCCACAGACGGCACACGCTGTTGTTCTTTTCGACACAAAAGGAAAGAACAATCAGGAGGTCGTCTTGCTCAGGTACCCCAGTTTGAGACCGTGATTAACTGTCTAGCTTGGAAGATCTCACTTTGTCTCATCTCTGGATTTTGGTCTCAGCTATTTCTTTAGGCCTTCTCCCAGAAACGCTAAAGGAACAAGCCAGGCAACTAAATAGCTCAAAAAATGTGGCATCTCTAAAGTGTCTGTGAGCGTATCTACAGGGATTTAATTGTTCCTTCCGCAAAGTCTAAAAGCGGATTTAACCAATCCGTTGACATCAGCTGGGTCTAGCAGCCTTAGCCCTTGCAGCATAACAAATGTATGGAACTACATCAAAGACACAACACTTCCCTTTGATTTTGGTTTAGCTATTTCCATTTGAAACAAATGTTCAACACATAACACATTGCTGATTGCCGAAACATGTTGATCTATAATGCAAGTTGTGGATGAGTAACAGCAATAGGAACAAGTAGTTTTTTCTGATTTGTTTCATTACTCAGGTGGGAACAACATGGACTCCAATTGCCTTTGGAACAATATTATTAGAAAAAAGCCTATCTCAACAAGAAATACATAATGGGATTTTGTTGTGGATTTTGTTTCATCATTAGGCGAAATGCTCCTACCTCTTAGGTTCATAGATATTCCACTGCTGGCCTTGATATTTGCTGTATGAATTGTGGCTTGGGTGGCAATGCATTTCCACAAGGAGACAAGGCGATAACTCTTCTGACTGGTTATCATTTTTTCAAGAATAAATCTGGAGGGATGGATGTTAAAAAATATCATTGGATCGATGGCAATACAGGCAGAAATGGTAGCCACTGCAGACAAGGGTGGTTTTTTGTTTTCCTTTATTTTGGCAAACATGGTCTCTCATATTCGTTGTAGATTGTGCAGGTTAAGTGAAATGCAAAAGTGAAAGAAGACAAAAAAAAAAAAAAGCAGCAATCTAGGGAAGGTGAGTTTTGAATTATAGTGTCTCATAAAAGCTGCAATAAAGACTGGGGCTCTAGTATGAAAACGGAGGAAGGAACTGTCTCTTTCCTGAAGAGATTTTCGCATTGGGTCCCAATCCTGCAAAGAATTACACCACTCCTAAACTTAATACATAATTTATTGAAGTCATCAGACCTCCAGGACTCTGAATTGCCGTCTTTATTGCCAGAATACTAGATCAGTGGAGATGAATGTCCTGTTGAAGTTGATGTGAGTTTATAGTGTAAAGAGTTAATGCTAACAGATCTTGTGTGCACAATCAAGGCTATGAACACCAGTGTATGGGCAAAGGAGCTAGAATCACATATGAAGCAGCAGAATAGCTGATATGCTCTCAAGTTAATTCCTTTTTGTCTTTCAGTAGTTTCAATATTTGCCTTTCCAAGCTTTTCATGCTTGAATTGCCCCATTGTGTTGTTTTATCCTGGCACCTCATTTTCTTTATCATTAGTGCTCTTAACTAGACAAAAACTCTGGGTTTTTGCAGGCTGCTCAGTTTTGGGGAAAAATTGGTAATGGAGTCAACTCTCTAGATTGCAGTACTTCACTTACAAAGCAAAAATGAAAGACTGCTTGCTCCCCTAGGATTTTATCACGTAACACCTCACCGAAAAGTCTTTTTTATTCGCTTGTTTTTCCACAGGAAAGCAGTCAAATGATTTCTTCTCGATTTCATCCTCTTTCTTTGCAGTTTGTTTGATGCTGCTCTTGCATTTCTTTGTCTTCTGTTATATTTAAAACAATAACCAGAAGATCTCTACCTCACTTTGTTTTAATTCCTAACCTTCCTTTTATTTTGGATGATAACAGGTTCCTCTGTTTAGCTTGAGGCTCATATTTTTCATTACGTTTTACTTAAACAATACTATGTTCACTGGCATTGAGATTTGATCCAGCCTGTGTCTCTAGGCTGTATCGTTACGGTGTCTCTCTTCGCAAAGGCGAATTCAGTGTATACAGGTATATTTCACATGATATGAAAATTGTTAAATCTCTTAAATTCCTTCATTGGTATGTCTTGTCAATGAAGGCTGTATGTTTCATGCTTGATTAGGATTCATTGCCTTCTGTACTTCATTTTGGTGTCAAGGCCAGGATACAGTAAAGGTTACTGTGAGTGGCCACTGGCAGGATCCGCGAGACCGCAATTGTTCAGATAGGAAAAATGCTCGGCTTTGCTCACTCTTTTATTTTCATGCTGTAGACCCCGTGGTGCCATCAAAGTGCATAGCACGGTTGCAAGCAGAATGCCAGCACATGAAGGCAAAACTGAAATAATTGAGTGAAGCTGAGAACAGGAAATATATTTGATCTAAAAGTCAGTTGCCTCAGATGTGTTGATATTGGAGCCTTTTAATATAAATATCTGGGGAGACGGTGGAAGGAGAGTTACAGGAGAGGGGGAAGTCATCAAGTGAAGCCTGTAGGAGTTGCACCTGCTCTTGCCGTTAATCAGGCTTTGAAGACGGCAGGAGAGGAGCTCCAGCCTCATGGTGCTGGCTTGGAATTTGGCAATGTAAGCAGATGTTATCCTGTACCTAACAAAGGGAGGATTATGAATCTGACAAGACTGGGCATATGGGATAAAGTAATCTTATAAAAGACCGTTATCTGCTCTCCTAACAGGGAAGCAATGGTTGCATTTTTTATCTTCTTTTTTAATCATTTTAAGCAGCTGTTGATTTTTTTGAAATTAGACTCAATGTACACTGCAGTCTCTTTAACAGCTCTAAACAATGTAAAGTCAAAACTCAAGGTAAATGAATCTTCTTCAAGGAGCACTTGAACTATTAGCATGTTGCAGAATGTGATTTCTCTTTTTGCCTGTGGATTTGTATTCTTTTCTCCCCTTGCCCAGACCTAGTTTTGGTGCTAGGAGAGATCACGTAAAAATGACATGCAGAATAGTGCTCTGAAGTGTTACCATCGACAGGATTAACTGATCTGTGGGAGTGTTACGCTCTTAGAAAACAAGACTGATCTCATACCTGGAGATCTGATTCTTTCTGTGCAGGAAAGGATAGAATCTTATGAACACTAATGGGGAAGTTGTCACGGAATAGACTGGTACTTCAGGGCAATGAAATGTGAGATTTCAGGCTATTAAAAGGCGCCTGTTTTTTATCTTGTGAGGAATAGGGATAAACTTTGTATTATAAAGTTCAATATAGGAACAACAAAGCATACTAAATTACTCATCTTAGATTTAGTTGCTTTCAAAGTTCGTCCATTTCTTCTTAGATACCTTTGCATTAAACCTAGCTCCATTATTAGCCCAGTTGACTTCTGCTGATACTGTTTTCATGGTAATGCTATTTCCTATGTAAAGGCCCTCAGAAATAAGCTCCATGGAATTGTTAGTAGCCTCTTACATAGTAGATGAGGAAGGAGTGCACTTGTTACATATCTGGCTGTTTTGGTTATGATTAACAGATCTGTGCACTAAACCCCATGTCTTTTCAGTCTTTGTTTAATAGTACAATGGTTAATCTTGCGGCAACTCGAACTTGTTGAGATTCTACCAAAGCAGTTCTGGATTAAAAGAGATTCGTTCATTCTTAAAACTTTTTGGCTGTGGCAAACCAGCGGACCAAACTGAACGCATAAAGCTTATTTTAGAAGTAGCTCTCATCTGAGAAGATGAATCTGTCTCTCAAAAAACCCTCCAATGCAAATCAAAACAGGGGGGGTACATTGCCAGGACCCTGAGGGCACCAACAGACTTCAATGGCTCTGAGCAGCATCACACTCCTACCGCTCATCCATTGACCACCAGCCCCAGTGAAGCTCAGGCCCTGGTTGGAGCTACACTGTGGGGTACCTGTCTCCAGCCCCGTTTGGAGAGTACAAGGGGTCTTTCGCTTGACGTGGTGTTTACTGCAGGAGCTTTCCTGTTCCCACCAGCCAGACTGTCTTCTCTCTCTTTGAGCAGGCTGATGGTATTTCTGTATTGTCTGATTGCTGGTCTCAAGCTCATGGCGTGGAAGCCAGCTGCTTGTCACTGGTGAGGCTATACCTAATCCCTGTAAAAAGACAGCTTGTGGTTTTCCCACGTTTGTGAAGCGAGGTTGGCAGCGTCAGCACAGATTTTACATTTCTGCTGTGACAGCTGCTTCTAAGAACATTTTTTGAGGTTACCTTTGGTCTTATGTCAGTGCCATTAATAAAAAAGACAAAACTTTTTGCTTAGGAGATTGGCTTAGTTATAGGTAGATAAGCCCTTTAAATGATACCTTGTTTCGGAACAGACCTGCTTATTCAGTTATCACTTTTACCACTATATAACAGGACTCTCTAAGTATGTGGTGACAAATAGATTTATAAGGGTCCAACCCATGTAGGAATTGTACAGCTGTTAAGTGCAGCATGTGATAATTTGAGGAGGAGACTAATGCTTCTAACTTGCCTAATTTCTATTTCTTTTGTTACACAAATAAAAGATTTGCACTGGTAGGGATAACTGTCTGTGTGATCTTCTGTAGCTTTCCATCTCTAGTTGTTTTTTGGGAGGGGATAAATACAAAGTGAGAACAGAACAGGAGAAATAGAAAGGGGGAAAGATACAGAGAGAAAAAAAACGTGCAAATATGTTCTAATAAAAGTGGTAAAGTTGGAAGGGTTGTCATTGCTGTATAGTTCTGGAATTAAATTCTTATTTTCATTGGACAGAAAAAGAAGAAAGCTATCACTCCTCTTAACTTCTGCCATCCAAACAAGCATTATCCCACCTCATGCTCTGGACTGTGCCTTAGGTCATGCTGTGCCCTAAACAGTACACATAATTAAATAATAGAGGAGGAGAACAGGTAGTCAAAATCTAGAGAAACTACACTGAATCCACAGAGGGTCTGTAAAAATGCCAAGGTCCATACCTCTACTCAGGTATTTCTGTACTGATTCTTCTTTGACAGAGGATGAGCTTAAAGACATACCTAAAGAGCAGCTGCTGTTTATCATTTTTATCAAGAATACAGTGTTTGTTGAGAGGTCTGAGCACAGCAAACACTGCAAGCATAAGAATGGTTCCTACTTTTGCTGATACAATTATTGACTTGCTGATTTGTACACATCATGTGGGAGAATGTGTTTGTGCTTGTAGAAATGATGGATGGTCCCCTGACTCAGCAAAGAAAACTTCACTTTAATCACAATGTCTTAAGACCATAACATAGTCTTGTACCACCTTCTAGACTTAGAATAGCCCTATTTGCTACCTCCACTGTAGGACTTCTAATTCCTCAATAGGTTATCAGTGCTTACAAACCCTGATATTGATGCAGTTAAACCCGTTAAACTTCCTACTAAGATAACTGGTTTTGGGGTAGGAAATAACTTTATTATAGCAATACAGATCTTTGCAGACATTGGTAATATAGCCAAATTGGCCAATGTACTATAACCAGTTTACTGCTATGATAATTGGGTATCCAAGTACTATTAAAGTGATCTTATGGTGGATGTTGCTGTAGATAGCTCAGCAGTTAGATTCCAGACAGCAGATTCCAGACAGCTCAAATTATTGATTCTGTAGATAAAAAAGTAGCGGTGGTGTAGTGTGTGTAATGAGGTCTTCAAAAGTGTTTGAACTGATGCCACCAGAAGGAGAGGCTCAGTAACATGATCTGTCTGTTGTTGAGTTGGGAGGGGAAGCATGGTCCAAGATTAACGCAATGGTTGGGAAAATATATATCTTTTGTCCTAGACTTTTGGACACCACATCTGCTTGGTATGACCCTGAGAAGCCCAATTTTCTGTTGCATATCTACTTGATGTTCCTTAAGCTTGCCCCTGTTGTAGATTCTTCCAAAGAGAGGGACTATCCTGTCTGTGTATAAAGTGCGCAGAGAAATGAGTTCAAATCATAAGCTATATAACTTTTTGCATAGAACTGTGCAAATTTTCGTTTTGAAAGGAAAACTCAAAACCTTACATCTGAAACACACTGCTTGTTCTTGATTCTTCCGCTTCCCCTGAATAACTGGGTTTTGTTGTTATTAAAATGCTTGGAAAGAATCATCATAAGACCACACAAAGTTTCATAACATAGGCAAAATACGCAACTGGAAAACATCTTCCAGCTCAGCCTCTTCGGAATAATCTTGGCAGCGAATAGCACTGGTTGGCCAGCCCGGTTCTGCTAACTGATGTGAAAGGAGAAGTTTCACGGGGAGTTCCGTTGAGCTTTACTCTGTGCGTGCTCGGTGCCCTTCTACCTGTTGGGTAACCTGGCGCTTCTATACATTGAGACCAAGCCGCTTGTACTAAAAAGGGTTAGAGGTACTATTTGCTGACAGAGGAGCAGTCAGATTCATTACGCTAACTTTATGGCACACTAAGGCAGGATTTTTTATATATTTAAGATAGCTTAAGTTCATCTATTTATTGATCTTAAATTTTCAATCGGATGTTAAGAAAAAGATTAATTTTGTAGTTAATTTCCATAAGGCATAATGCCTGACTAAACATCAAGGCCTTGAATCCCCCCAATCTTTGTTTTATGTTAGCTAAGCTTCCTGTAGGTATCAAGTAAGGCTTGGCACTAGATTTGAATGGAGACATCAATCCCTATTTTTAGTCTAAAGGACTGCAGTAATATAGACCCTCATTTTATGTCCTTCCTTTTTTTCTTTTTTTTTTTTTTTGGAAGCTCATGGAATCCTTTTTTCTGTACTTCTAGTAGATGTTTATCGTGTCTAATATAAGAATATAGTTAAATGTAATTCTTAATATGCTAATAAGGGCAAAACTCTCTCTTCTTCTTAAATAATGTGAAGACCTTGAATCAGTGTTGTTATTTATGTGCAGATACATTTGCCAATTTTATCCACAACTGCCTCTCCCCAACTTCCCCTCAGTGTCCAGCACTTGGCACCTCCGCTGCAAACAACAGTGCACCTGTTTAGCCATGAATTGTGGTCATGAAGGAGACACAAATCCAATGTTGTTTGATACCAACTGTTTCCAGATGTCCTTATTAGTCCAATATTATTTGATTTAGCAAATGCAGCCCTGCCACTTTATTTAATACCACTGAATCTGTTTTTTAAATCCCAGAGGGTCCCAGAAATACCTTGTTGTTATTCCCTCTGCACATTTTCCAATAATACCTAAAATTGTTTTTGCACATAGAATTGACAAGATTAGGTTACAATTAGCTGTCTTGCTGGAGTTTGATTGCATCTGTGTGAGAGGAAAAAAAACTTTCTGCTTATGAATGAGTTGGCCAGTTGTGCTTCTGTGCTTGGCATGCAACAGTTCTTAGTGGCTTAGAGTAGGATTTTAATGATTCAACCAACTTTGATATGCTTAGACTTAATATAGCAATGCAGCGCACACAGAAGTATTAGTGCTAAAGGAAGGAAATTTCTGTAATATTTTCTGCCTTATTCTTGGCATTAGATTTCATGGACCAGGTAGAGAGGAAATGTATTTTCCCTTTCCCTCCACCCCCCACCAAACAATCTCATTAAATGGGTTTTAATCCTAATATTTTTTTATTCGGAACAAAATTTGATTTATTTTCAACTTGAGCTTCTTGAAAACAGTTTTTTTAACCCTCCCATTTTTTAAACTCCACTGTTCAGGGATTTTTCTCCAGTTCTACTGAGAATCTAGAAGAGATCCACTCTGAGGGAGGATTATCTGCTATCTGCCTAATGCAGATTTTGCTGCTTCTCCTAAGGTATTTAGTGCTGACAGCTGTAAGAGCTGAAACAGGTGGGCCTCAAGTCCAGTCCGAAAGAAGAGTCTATATTCTTATTTGTTGCTGTCTGTTAGACAGCATTATCTTCTCCTTGAATTTACTGAACAGGAGACTAGTAAGTGACGGATGCAGGAATAAATCTGGTGTATGCCACTGCGGCTTCATCCAGTTGTGGAATCAAACTGAAAACTACCGAGCTTTCTGTTGTGCAAGATAAATTGTGGAAGGGTGAATGGGAAGCCTACAGGCAAAGAAGATCTATCCTAAACATGAGTGTGAATGCAAATTCTTTTGTGTGAAGGCTTGGGATAGGGACAGAAACATGCAAGAGCCGAGTAATTGCTCTTAGGTTTTAATGAATGTTCCTCAGCTTTGAGCTTTAAATGTTCGGTTCCCCCCTCTGCGTGCCTTGGCACTCTGGCTGCACTGGAGAAATGCAGTGTTAAGGACAGTGCTAAGGATACTTTTTCTCCATGCTTAGACTAACTCAAAGCAATGATGTTCATTTCTGAAAGAGAAAACTACCAGTATTTTACAAAATGCATGTACCTGAAACTTTGGCCTGTTGTCATATTCATGTTAAATGCAATTGTTGTATCATCCTTGTTCCCCAAATACAGAACTGCAATTCACTGTCAGTGTGACAGGTATTAATATTCTCTGCACTGTAAGAAGGCTGTCTAGTGAGCTTTAGACTTAGATAAAGGATTACCTCTTTCCTTTCTCTGTTCCTAAAAGCAGCTCTTTTCGGAGATACTGTGAATGGGACAGGGTGGTTGAAATTAGGCTAATAATGGAAATCTGTGGTTTATATAAGGTCTTGTCTTTTTCTTTTTATTGTGCCTTGATGCTTTGCATTTCTGGGCTTCCCTGCTTTTTCCCTAGATTCCAAGATGTGCTTCTATTCATGTCTTAAACTTACTAGTCTTGAAGACTCAATAACTGCTTCTGTGAACAGTAAAATCTGGCAGTGGTAAAGTGTTTGATGTCCGTAAATACCTGTTTCTATCCTGTGTCACCAATGGAAGGGGGTAGATGAATTCTGAACCTAGAAGGAAATGATCTTTGGTAGTACAGCTCTTCATTGCATCAAGATTCTATGATGCTAAGAAGACTTACTTTTTCTTACCAGCTTGTTCTATATTTTTTTCGTCTCTCTGGGAGTGGATGAGGACAGCTTGGGCTGAGTAGAGAAGGCGTGAAGAAGAGAAAGCAGAACAATGATGTATTTCTTTCTCTGAAAAAAAAAAGCCCCACAATTGGTAGGACTATGGGGATGCAACTGTTAAAGTTCTTTTGTTTCTCTAATCTTTCTGATATCTGTAATTGCTGAATCCAAGAAAGGTGTACCAGTCAACAGATCTGTTCCATAGGGGGTGCAAATAGGTAAGATTTAATTCAACTAATGGAGGAATAAAAAAGGACAGTAGTTTCAGTAGACATTGCCAGCACTGCTTGCTTTTTGGTGTGTGGTTGTTTTTTGTTTGTTTGGTTTTGGTTTTGTTTTGTTGTTTGTTTTTTTTTTTTTTTTGTGAATGCTATTACTGTAAGAGGCAGAACTGATAGATTTACTTTCTTTGCTGTTGCAGCTTAGGAAAGTTCAAGAAGTCAGCTGTCAGATTCTGGGATTCTAGAGCCTGTGCAAGTTAAGGAATTTCAATTTCAAAGTACAAGAGATTGAAGTCTTGAAACAAAAGATCATCAAACACTAATAATTCCTGACTGTTGCTGGGGCTGTGAAGTGGGTAGGAAAGAGTGCCTCTTTTTAAGGGGCAGTGAGTGTGACAGTGAATCTTGCACTCAATTAATTCTGTGGGGCTATATAAGGATGATATGAGAGAACTCAGATGTGAATGAACAGATCATTTAAGGCCACTGAAAAAAACCACTACGTGAATGCCCATGAAATTGCTTCCGAAGTAATAGGAGAAATTCTATGAGAACCACTGAATCTCATTTCCAAAGCACCTCAGAAAGCAGACTTGTCGTAGTAAGTCTTGTTATGGAAGAATGTGTAGCGTGCTTCAGACCTCAGCTCTCAAGTGGCATGTGAAATGTTAGCTGCTAACTCTGAAGTATATTCAGTTTAGCACATAGATATTGTTAAATGTATGCGTTACACCATATAAATGACACACATGCATTTTATGATTAAAATACAGAAAAGTGATATTAGGCAGACCAAAAGTCTGAATTTTCACCTTTGAATAATATTTCAAATTCAGCCTGAATTACTTAACAAATTTTGCCCTCCCTAAACTGCACTTTAAGTGTGTTTTTCAGCAAAGAAACTATTTGTCACAAAAATTGCAAAACTTTCTATACAGTGACCTTTAAATCTTCTTGCTTTGCTGCTTTCCAAGACAAGCTTTTTCAGCCTGTAGATTTATTTTGCAGATTTGTTTGTAGATTTAGTAGATTTACCCTGTTCCCAGATGTATTATGTTGCATTTGGCTGTATTAAAATGCATTTTTTAGGTTGCAAGTGATTCAGATCTCTCTGTAATGGTAACCTGCCTTTGCTATTTACTACTCCACAAAGATTTGTAGCAACAAGAAACTACCAGCAAAAAATTCATAACGTGGTCTTACTGCTGACAAAAATCGGCAACGATGTGGGGACCAAGCTCTGTCTTTGGCCTAGGACTGGAAAGACACCAGCTCTCTGGTTTCTTCATATTAATACCTACATCTTCAAGTCAGTGAGTCAACCATTTTGTTGGTATGTCTCGTTTACATCATACAGTGCCAGTTCCTTATCAAAAGTTAAGTTAAACAGACAAAGTATATGGCATCAACGGAACTGCCTCTATAACCAACCCGACATTGCTTAAATAAGCAGAGCAATAAAATAACAGATTTGCAACAGCACCTACATCCTATGAAAGCAATGCTGAGTGACTTCTTTTCATTGCTGATAGTGTCCCAGATGAAACATTTAAATCCTTTCTCTGCTGCTAGCCAGAGAGGAAAATGGCGTCTAGTTCTCCAGGTAATATTTAAAAGTAATAATAATATTAATAATAATAAAAAAATGGAAATACCTTGACAATCCTTGAATGTTTTAGAATTTCCTCAGCCTGTTGACATTTTAGCAACAAAACCCCGAAAGAAGCCAAAAAATGAGCATTACTAGTTCAGAAATGTACGTAACTAATCCTTTAAGTCATTGGTGTATATTGCCTAGCATTGTTGATACAGAAAAAAGTTTGATTTTAGCAAGTGCTCCCCACTAATTTTATTTTGACCGAAGGTAAGCTGTATGTTCTACATAAGGCCATATGACTTCTGCTTTTTCTAGCAACTTGATAGCCATGCCAAAACGAACCACAATCCCCCCCCCCCCCCCCCCCCGATTTCTTTCATCCAAACTTGAGCTTGTTAAGAATTAATTCTTTTTTCAGATGCTGGCCTTGAGCTAGTTGCTGTTAGCGGGTGTGGAAGGAGGTGAAAATGGCGTTTCCCCAAAGCTGGAAGCAAGGTGGCTTTCTGCTGGGTGAGGACAGGACAGAGATGGGGAGACAGGGCTAGCAGGGCTCCTGCAGCAGATGAGGTGACTTTTGAACAGAGCAGAAGATAAACCTGTACTTTGTGCACATAGGCGGAAATAAAGTGACTTCCCTGGGTGTGGGAAAGGACCTTGCTCGAGAGGCTACTGGAAGTTGCCACACTTAGAGCAAGATTTAAGAAAAGGACTGGCCCTACAGGGGTACCATGGGCACTTGGTGGCTTTGCTTGCAATTTCTTTTAATCTATTTCCCCTAGAAAATCTGAGCTATCTCTATTTTAAGTTTTTACTGACTTAGAAAGTCAGTAGTTTGTGGTCTTGCAAAACCTGCCCTGAGATATTACAAGCCAGTGGTGCTTCTTGGTGTGCTTGCTTTAAAGGAAAAAAAAAAAAAAAAAACAACAAACCACAAACAACCAAAAAAAAACCCAACAAAAAAGACGGCTTCATCTCCAGATTCAAAGTGATTTAGGATCCTATTGCATTGTGTGACGTGTTTATAAGGTAATATGTGAACACATATGTCTGCAAGATACCCTTAGAATTAATGACACCTTGCACTGAATGATGACTTGGGAAGAATTTATTGCATTTTCTTCTACGGGTTGAGTGTTTTGGAATGGCAAGATGTACTAATCAATAGGACTTGCTTTTAGCTTGTGGGAGGCAAGTCAGATCCAAGATTCTAAGGACAGAAATTACAAGAGCAGTTACTTAAGACATATGGCTTTAGCAAAGGCCAATGGAGGAATATCAATATCAGGAGGAATGCTCTTTCAGCTGGAATTGTCTGTGGTTCCTGGGATATGCATACATAATTATGCAGACATACAGAACAGTAGCTTATGTGTTATACATACACTGACACACAGAGGGTGTGTTTTGCTTCTCACTCAGAGTTTGAAGCTCAGGTACCAGCTTCTTTGACTATTGAGGAAACTGTGCCAGAACGCCAGTGAAACTTCTTTCCAGCACACTTAGTAGCAGGCTGCTGTGAAGCAAGCAAAAATAGCCTGGGCATAGCACTGTGCTAATCTGGCTATATTGCTCCCAAAATGAAGTTAGCTTGAGTACAGCCGGCAAGGCTACAGGGAGCTTGGATATATTTCCACTGTATTGCAAGTACAGGAATAGATGGTACCCAAAAGAAAAGAGAATTTATATCCTGTATATGAGTAGATTTCCCCAAAACATCACAAAGGGCAAATTACTCAAGAACTTTAATCAAGTGACTGAGTTTGTTTGGATTAAAAACCTTTCAGCTCTATTTTCACTCAGCTCCCATGTTTGTGTGATTGCTTCAATTTGCATTTATGGGCCTAACATATTGAAGCATCAGCGCTTACATTTAAAATCAGCAGTGTTAAGACTATGCACTAGGAATTTTTATTTAATCAAAATACTAATTTAAAAAAAATTTGGACAGTGGAATAATGAGAGAATACCAAGGAGCAAACAGACCACTTCATTTTTAAATTTTCCCTTTCCATCTATGGGAGATATTGCGTTCATTTCTTTTCTTTTGCAATTTATTGCTTTTGCCTTTAGACTGGAGGGAAAAATAAACCCCTGACCTCGCATGGCTGTATTGAGGACAGCAGCATTCATTGCTACCATGGCTTTTGGGGTGTTTTGTAAATTTGTTTAAAGGACTGATAATCAGGGGAGAAATAAACCACTTTTTCAGATCTGTTCAAGTCAGAAAGGAATAGCTGGTGTGATAGTCTATGCAATGCATCATTGCCCTCTTTCATTTTACTGCAGTGATAACTGCTCGTGCAAGATCTGCATAGTAGAGATACAGCTGGTATATGAAACTGTAGAAGAGGAGTTTCTGTTTTTCTTTTCACCAAGCATCAGAAAATGGGGCAAGCAGCTGGCTGGGGCAATTCTAAATGTCAAATTAGAGGCCACCACAGCATGGAGGAGCATCTCTGATACAGAAGCCCTTGCAGTTGAGTCGCAGAGATACAAGGGCAGACTACAGAGAGAAGCCTGCCAGCACTGTTCCCCACAGTCAGAAATGGTGAGTCATCATGAATGAAAAGTATCATCAGTAGCAATGGGTGCAAAGATTTACGAAGAGCTGTTTTGTCTGTCTAACAGTGCCAAGAAGAAAGTCTTGCTCTTCTCACTTGTCCCAGGGTCTGCCCAGTAGCTTTTGAGTTTATAATACCTGGGTTATACCATCTTCTCCATTATTATTTTTTTCTTAGCTGACTGTGGATAATAGAAGCCATCTTCTTGTGCGCTGAGAAAGCTTGTATTTGAGGGAATGCCGCTGGTCCCTGAGGTGAGACTCCCCTGGTCTCAATTAATGCAGTTTTGAGGCTGGTCAGACCGAACTTGAGAGTTTCTCTCATTTAAAATGTGAATGAGCACTGGTTGAATAGAATATTTATTTGTATTTTATCTGTATGTTTTGCATCATTGGCCATGAGTTTGTATGCAGTGGTTATGTTTTATACAACAGTATTGCGATGATAAACTTTTCAAAAGTCATAGTTCGTTCCGTTGTGCGTCAGCCATGCTGCTATCCATTGCACAGGCAAGCCCTCTCTAATACGGAGAATTTGTAGCAACGCGGTTTTCTAGCCCTTGAAGTGCATCAAGTGCTTTCTAGCACTTTAAAGCACTGTATGTGAGCATATTACAAAAGAAACATCAAGCATTGCATTTTTGAACAGTTCCACTCCATCAACTCCAATATCCCCATCTTTGAGTGTTTTATGAAAAAAAAAAAAAACAACAAACCCTAAAACCCAGTGAATTTCAGATGGATGGTATGAGTGTCCAGAATCGGGGCTTGATCCCAACAAAATGCCTATTTATTATTCCTTTCTTCATGTGTATTGTAATTAGTACAGCTAAACGAAAGCAGGGAGGGGATTCAGAATTGCCCCCTTATCACAAAATCTCCTACAAAATGCAAGTCTTGGGAGGAAGATCCAGCAGGACTTCAGCTATTGCTAGCTGAGCTTTGTTCCTCTTTTTGGCTTAGAAACTGAGGAAAACCGATTCTCTTGTCTCAGAAAGAGGAAAGACTTTGTATCCTTGAATGGCTTATAGGTACCTAACCTCAGATATGCTGCGGCAGGGAGTGTAAAATGTTAGTGCATGTTTCA
Source organism: Vanellus vanellus (assembly GCF_965231255.1). Taxonomy (NCBI): domain Eukaryota; kingdom Metazoa; phylum Chordata; class Aves; order Charadriiformes; family Charadriidae; genus Vanellus; species Vanellus vanellus. The sequence goes on from NC_138919.1 coordinate 5,545,412, forward strand.
TGTAGAGTAAACAGGAAATATGAGAGACCTTGTGAAAGGGATGGTGCCCAGAGCCTTGGAGTGTGTGACATAATATAAAAAAAAAAAAAATCCATTCTATGTTGGAAAGGCCTTTATGCTTGTAGCTGATTGTTGCTTGGAGGGATTTCCTACTTATGTCTGCCATGGTTCAGATTTTTTTCTAGGCACTCAGGAGCTAAATGTATTTATCAAGGTGATGAAGAGGGTGATATTACAAAAAGATAAAAAAAAATATTCTCCTCGAGGAAGGCATTTTGTTTTTCTGAGTGACGTGTATTTACTAGTTTTGAGATGTGTATATCATGGTCTTGAGAGTATGTTGGTGAGCACTGTTAAGTACTGCTCCTTATTACTTTACCATTGTTTCAAGAGCTGTGAAAAATTCTGGAAAATTTTTGTTGTTTGCATCTTTGGTGCTGTGCCAGATCCTACAGCCCGCAGTGAATCTGTGACCCACAGCTTTGAGCTCAGGTGTGAGCGTTATAAAAGGGTACATTCAGACCAATAAGAAGGAAACAATAGAGGGTGGGCACAAGGAATTCTTATGCTGAAGGCCAGGATTTGCCATCTACCTCCAGGAAATAGAAGATACCCCACAAAGTTAAAATAATAGGAAAGGTTATTCATTCTAAGTTTATAGAGTTTAGGACTAAGGCTTGGTAATAAAAGTACATGTGTAACGCAGTTGATAATGTTGGTAATGTGGAGTAATGTTTGCAATAGGAATCAGGGGATTCTGATATTTAGTCAGTTCTGTCATTGATTTACTGTGTCAGACTTTGTCAGCACTGCGCTTTCTTCCCATAAACGATGGGTGATAAATTTGCTGCTAAAGATCTAGTGGATTCTTAAGATTTTGAGACTATAAAATTTGCAGATGACCACAGGGTTATGATTATTCATAGCATTACTTTAAAGTAAAAATATTTTTAATTCCATATTTTATTTTTTTCTCTTCATAAGGAATTTTACTTTTTTTTTACTGAAAAGTTAATTTACATTAGGAGTAAATATCTCATGTGCCCCCAAAGGAAATATTAAACTACTTCTCAAGGTTTCATTAAACCCCAAACTCTCATGTCTTCTGTGGTGATAAGACAGCTTGTCTCATTCATGGTCAGCCACTAAATCATTTGTGTCACCCCTTATGTTGATGTAACATCACTGCACATAGAGCTAAAGTCGGAGTATTAAAGCAGTTCTGCTGTAATTTTTGTATCGATTGCTTTGGGGATTTTTCACTGGTCTATTTCTACTGGCATAAATTATTGTCAGCGGGATTAACAAAGGTAAGAGTCGAGAGCGAGAACTCAACTGTGCATTCTCCAAGCAGTTGTACAGATTGCAGTCAGAGCAGCCTGGGGAAACCTGCTGCAAAGCAGCTACTGGTACTTGCCGCGCGGCTATCAACCTGCCCTCAGAACGGAAATAGGGAAATATCAAAGGGTGCAGGGGCCTCTCTCCTTGTCCATTGTCCTGAAAAAAACATTTGATTTAAAAATGCTAACAATAAAAGGAAAAACTAGAAAGTGTTTGAAGCCATATGGAGAGGAGGAGGAAAAAGAAATACCCTGCACACAGGCTCAGACAGCCTGGATTTGCCGGCAAGAGTCAACGGGATGAGAGAGGCTTGATCTATGGGTAAAGTGTTAAACTGGGATTGAGACACACAGGTTCATCTTTTGGCAAAGGCTTCAAGAGTGCAGTCAGCTCACACGCTCTGTGCTCGGGGTGCCTCTGCAAATCCGAGATAATAAAGTTCCTCTTCGCTCACCCTTGGCTGGTATTGTTTGCGAGGAGACTAAGCTTTTTGAGAGAGAAGCTGTTTTTCTCTGCACATTGTACAATGCCGTGCACACTTTTACCCACATTCCAGAATGATTAAATTAGTATTACCACCCCATATGCTCAATACTGGATACAGTTTGGATCAGTAATTTATCATAATTTTGTGGGATGGAAAGGAGTATCACCAGATTTCTTTCTTCTTGAGGATAGAGATTTTGATTAATTTTTTCCCTTCTCTTCAGGGTTAGCACTTTGCATTATATATCTTTCAAGACAGGGAAATTACTCACTTGACAGCTGTGGATAAAACACGAAATTTTAGATAATGTTTTAAATTCAGCAGGGACAAACCTGCTTCAAGGTAATTTATAAATTAAACTAAATTCAAATATTGTCTCCTGGCGTGTATCTGTAATTAGAAAATGCTCTTGAAGAGGAACGAGATGGCTGGTACACAAATTATTTTGCAGCTAAAAATAGGAACATCTAGAGGTTGGGCGATATCAGGCAAGTCGTGTGCTGAGCAAGCTTTCTTTGTTTTGCATTTAAAAGTTTTGGCCAGCTCACCAGCTTGACTAGCTTCAAATTTGCTGTGTAAAAGTTAATGGAGAGAGAGTCACAGTATGAGATGTTGAATTATTTGTGACTGTGCAGTTTCTTTGGTGGGAATTTGATTTCAAAATTCCCTCTTTTCCCACCTCCCTTGTTTCTCTCAATTATCTCTCTTTCTGTTACCTGAAGGGGGGGTAGAAGGTACTCCTTAGAGAAAAGCTTTTTATGTTTGGGGAAATGGTTATTTCTAAGCTGGTTTACGTTTATGTTTCTTTTCTTGGATTTGGTCTTTATGGTATCATCAGCCCACTTAACGCTTGTATGCAAGAACGTGCAAACACCATGGGAGGCCATGCAGTAGCCTTAGTTAGCGTCAGAGGCCAAGAGCCTCCGAACTGCCCCGCACTGCTGAGCATCTGGATGTTGGCCCGCTTTGCCCTCCCTCCCTTCTCCCTTCTTTCCCTTCCAATTTATTAAATTCAGTGCACGGCAATCCTATTTGCATTCTTGCCTTTCACCTGCTCTGCTAGTTGCTTTCACTTGAGCAGTTGCTTACCTGTCACTGGCGGCAGTAGCAACATTTTTAGGCATGCGGAGAAGGAGGAGAAGACACTGGGAGACATTTGTGTATTTTTTGTCACAAGCCTTGTAGTTGCATTTGGGCTCATGAACAGGGGCTATGCTGCCAAGTAAATGCCACTGGATTTCCCAGTTTTACAGTTCTGATAAAAATTGTCTGCGGTGGGATATCGTTCATTCAAGCACATGAATCAGAAAAGAAACAAAAATATCCTTTGCAAGTAGTAGTGTGTGGTAACATATCTCTAGCAGATTACACTTTTATTCAATTTCTTTGTAAGAGGCCATGTGTCAAACGGCTTTTTCCCTAGATCTGCTGAAATGGTATATGGAAGGACAACATATTTTCTTCACCTTTTACCTTGGAGCAGTAAACATTGTTGCTGGAGACCATTAAAACCTAGTTGTGTCAGCTCCATTTCTAACTCTGGCACTCTTTCAGGGTTAAGTAGCACTGATATTAATGGGAGGTGACATCAGTCAAAAACTGTGCCAAATCCAGGTACAGCAGGCTCCAGGGCAACCTGTATTCAGTAGGTTTCTAATTCTGACCTGTAATTGTGGTCATTTTCAGAGGCTTAATGCTTTCCAACTGTGTTTTCCTTATTGCACTCTAATGCAGGAGCAAAGCCGCAGCTGTGTTGCAGCTAAAGGACATAAGAAAAATGTGTGGGAAAACATCTGTTGTATGTAAGTAAGGATTTGTAAAATTTGCATAGTTTTCAAAATGGGAGAGGCAGTACTCCTCGGTATTTTAGAAGACATCCACTGTTTGGCCCTTGGAAGGACATGCACCAGCTCATATACCCTCTGCTTGTTAAGCAACTTAGCATGTGCAAAACTCTACGAAGCAGAAATCCACTTGCAACTACAACTATAACTGGGCAAAAAATAACAACACTATCTTATTCACCCCAAAATACAGTCGTCTTCTCACTAAAACTATTTTGCAGGATTGCAATAGTCTTGAAGGAGGAGAGGAGTGCTGCGGAAAGCAAGTATTAGGGCTTTCCATTTTGAAAGGAAATATTACATGTTTTTTTAAAATAACTAGATGAAACAGGACATTGAAATACGCAAAAACGTGACAAAGCCACTGTTCTTATTTGGATTGAAACGTATATATTCTCCCTAAACTAAAATTGTTCAGGGCTTTTCATTCAAAAAGTTAATCTGAAAATCAGTTTTTGACATCACAATAACAATAGGGAGCACAAACACTCAGTTTTGGGGAAGACCAATGGGAGCAGACTGTGACTTGTGGCATGGTGGAAAAACAACAATATAAACATTTTGTCATGTGTAATTAGAAACAGAAAAAAATGTTGAAAAGAAAGATAGCAAGTAGTTTCTCTTCATTGTAAGCATTCAAATGAAAAGCATGTATACTTTAAATAGAAGTTATGATCAGACCTGGTGGTAGCCTTATGAACTGTGTGTAGTATAACTTTTTGCTCAAAGATCGAAAGCAGTTCAACCTCACACTGCCAAATGTTTCAGCATTGCTTTAATGAATCCTCAGTCACCAAGGATTGCTGATGATGTCACGCTGTGAAACACTCCTTACAAATGACTTCAGTCTCTATAAAGCTTTTTACTGCCCTTGCCAATATGCAGGAGCTATCTTGAATTGTTCTTTTTTTGTTGTTTGTGTTTCAGTGCATTTGCAAGGTAGTTTCTTTTCTCTGAATGCTGTGAAATGGATTTTTTTTTAATGTTACATCATGATGGATAAGCCTTTTAATATTTTAGCAGAAATTACTCCAGTAAACTCATTATTTCCTCTAATGTGTGGTATCTGAACTGAGATCATAGGCAAAAGAGCTATCTGATGAAAATACCTTGGTTTGAACGTTTTTTCCTATTTTTGCAAAACATCCCCCAGCTGTCAGTGTGTTTTCTGTATCTTGCCTTAAGAAAAAGTCTTTATTTCATCATCTGAACTGTTTTGTCCTTAGAAAACAGAGCTTTGCTTACTGTGTTGAAGTGAGAACCTGGAGGATAAATGATCCTGCTTGATTTAATATACAGCAATCAATAACTCCATGAGTTACTAGCAGACTCACTTCATATACAGAAAACCTTAGGAAGGTGAATGCGAAAACAAACATCAACGTGTGATTAAGTCTTCATTATTCTTGTATAGTGTAGCAAAAGAATATTAATGAAGATAAGTTCATTTGTTCTTTGTGTTTTGGAATTAAGCGTGGCAGGTTACAACAATGTAGCTTCTTTCCAGACATCAGCTGTGGAAGTCATTTCCAGGATCACTGTCCTCATGCAGAAATCTGTGAACACCGGGGACTTCTAAGCTGAATTTGGGACATGAAAGAGAACTGTTTGAGTCCTAAGGTGGGGTGCTGATGGCACCTAAGTGGGTGCAGCATGGTTTTGCTGAGGCAGGGAATGGAGGTCACTGCCAAGCGGTGCTGAGGTCTGGTTATGAGCCACAGGTAGGAATGCTTGCATTTGGCTTCTTAGCAGTGCAGGCAGAATAAGGCTATAAAATGCTTTTCTTCATGTTCCTTATCTTCTCTGGTGTGAAGGTTTGGGGCTTAAAAGGAGGAAAAGAGATCGCAGACATGAAAGTGAACTCTAGTGAGTGAGGAGGTGATAACACCAAATACCCTGCTGTATTGCTCTGTGTGATGCAGTTGGTTTTTCAGGTTTTTTAATCTCTTTTTTGGATTAAGAGGCTCTGAGGCACAGGAAGACTTGATGTATATGCTGCTGCGTAAAGGTAGTGATGTGTCTATGCTGTGTTGGGTAAAGGAGCAATTGAGGAGTGAGTAGGCGTACTTCAGCTTGCCCTCCTTTAGCTGATATAGGTTAAAAAGCAGGGAAAACCCAATAGCAGGTTCATCAGCTGCCTAAATACCTATGCCTTGCGATCAGCTTGGGGAATCTGTTACAGCCCTTGTTGTACAAGTTAAAGCTTGCTCAGACGTATCTCAGAGTTTGCCATTGCATTCCTGAAAATGCTATCTAGACTCATCAATAGGCAATAGAAAACACACAGACCTTCCGAGTGCACAGTAAGGGAGGATTCATGACCTCTTAGACTGGATCCTGTAAGCAGATATGTGTCCTCCCTTTGGAAATGTGCCTCAGCAGTTCTTCTTTTGAAGTCAAAACAAGAAAACAGAGCTGACTTTGGAAGGAAGGTTCTGTCCAGGGTTCATCTAGGTCAGGGGCTCTGACTGCTGCCCTCAATTCACAGCATTTAAAAAATGTATTACGAATTGTGGACATGTTTGCAACAAGAGTGCTGTTGGGTAACAAGTTGTCTTATCTATGTAACTTTGTTTGGTACAAAGCCATACTTCAAGGTGTAGCCAAGGCAGAGGTCAAGCTCTGTCTTGAATCAGTGTGTGCAGTTTCTCTTGGGGTGAATGCACTTGCTTCTGTCCATGTTTTCCTGCACTGAAGTTTTTAGCGCTTGCTATATTATTGGCCCCTACAGAAACTTTTAGGGTACAGTTCTACTGGTGAATCCAGGAAACATTATTTTTAGTAGCTTACTGCTGAAAGTTGAAGTAGTGGTGGGCCAAAAATCCGAACACGCAGCTGCAGGTAACTTATATTTTAAGCAAGTTTCTAAAGGCATCATCAGGGGCTGCTCCCTTTAAGCGTGCTCCGTGTGACTCTCGTACAGCCTGCACTTTACTTTTTGTTGCAAGGGAGGGTTTAAGCCACCTGATTGTCTCGTTCGTCTGTGCTAGAGATAGCTGCACAGTCTGCCCAATATACAAATGGAAGAAAACGAGACCCGTTTCACTCACATATCGTATTTGCCTGAATATTAAGAATCCTGACAGTTTCCCGTGCCTTTCAGTCATTTTAAATTTATGTAGGAACAAATTTCTTATATCTTCAAAGATACTGCATTTTCTTGAGTCATTGTACAGGAAATTGCTGCAAGCTGTTTTTTCAGTTTTGTGTGTAGGTATTAGACAGAAAACTTAATTAGAACTAATACCAATTAGCTGTGAATGACTTTTAAGAACCCTATTAAACAAAAAATATGAGCAGATGACAACTATTTAAAATATGGGACTGTGTCAGTTTTAATATCCGTTATGTTGCTGTATTTCCAAGCCATAAAAGTGACAAGAATGGCATGCACTGTGTAAAAGAAATTTGTTATGGTCACTTAAAAAATTGTTTTTCATTATTATTAACTACTGGAAAGTCAGATATGGATATTCATGAACTGACACTTCATACCGCACAACTTAAAATATTTGTTCCTGTTAATAAGTGTTTTGCTGCTGCTTATGAGGTGCTTGAAGTATGTTTAATTCCCGTGTAAGTTTGCGAGATGTACGTAGCTATAACTACCTTATGCTTACTCAGTGTAAAGATACAAATTATGCAAATAGCGCTCAATGTTGTGTTCAGAACATTTACTAAGTGAATCAGGGGGATAGTGGGTTGCCCGAGCGATAATATTAAGCCATACCAAAGGTTCATCTAACCAGCACTGGTCAATAAAAGGTGTCCAGGGCAAAGAACAAGCATAAAAAAAGACCTTTTAGGGTATTTCCCCAATCATGTGTGACTTAGAAATTTTTGAATACTTGTAGTTGTTAACCTTGGATGAGATTTTTTTTCTTCTGAGTATATAAATATACTAAAGTCTTGAATCCATGTAAAATTTTAACACCAACAGAATCACATGGGAATAAATTTCAATACCTCTTTATAATTAAATATGTCTTTTAAATGGTCTGATCATAGGTTAAATAGCTTTGTTCTTTTGAATTTCAAATTTGCATCTGACAGTGGTTTCCTTTTAACCAACTCCAGTTGCTTAGCTCTTATTATAGAAAATGTCTCAACCGTGGTCCTGATTTTTAAACACCAGTTTATCTTTATCCCTGCTTCCCCCCTGCCCGTTTTTTCTTCGTGTTTTTGCCGATTAATAGTCAGCTTAAAATTGAGCAAACCTCAATTACAGTTTCTGGATTTGCTTAGTGGAAACTGCAGGGATTGAGAAGCATCTTTAAAGTGGATTGTCACCGCAACAGCCAGTACAGTAACACATAAAAAAGACATAATAGATGAACTGCAGAGCAAACTGAATTAGATACAGTTACAGCAGTGTAATGAACTGGCGCCTTTAGTAATTAGCAAGGGCTGAAGTGATCTGCTGTGGATTATATTCTTTGACTCTCTCTAATAATGTAAGTCACATTTCCCCTGGTTGACATTTACCAAAGGCCTCAAGTTAAATGTATTTTTTTCTGGTATTTCATAGCTCACTTTTGAATGCTCAAAACCTGGATGTTAATGTTGAGAGCTTTAGTTTAAAGTGTCCTTTCTGCAATTTTGTATGCTTCTAACTTTATTACAATTCTGTCCTTTAAGTCGGATATATCGGACATTACAGCAGTTATGTTACAGTATAAAACTTGTCTGGACTCAAAAATGGTAATAAAAATTAGGTCCTTTTCCCTGGAACTGGCTCTTTATGAACCTGTTTTCCCAAGGGAATATCCACCAACTTATTCAGGGCTTCACTAATGTCCATGCCAGGTTGGATGGAGCTTTGAGCAACCTTGTCTAGGGGGAGGTGTCCCTGCCTATGGCAGGGGAGTTGGAACGCTATGATCTTCAATGTCCCTTCCAACCTAAACCATTCTATGATTCTATGTCTATAGTTGGCATGTCTGGTATGGGGAATAGCGGTTGGGGTTCTGGGCCCAGTCTGCAAATGTACAGCTAGGCGCACCCAAAGGTGCGACTTCAGCGCTGCTGTGACATCTTGTTTGAGGTTCCCAAAAGAACGGCTTCTCCCAGGCCTCCTTCTTTCCTGTATTTTTTGTTCCCTTATTTCTTTAGATTATACTTTAAAAAAAAACAGAATCAGAAAATATTGCTCACTGTGCACTTTTCTATTACTACAAACTTCAAATTTTAAATAATGAAGCTTTAAGTAATACAAAAATGATATAAACATATGAAGGTTGAAATACACATCTAAATTTTGAGTATTTGATGCTTCCTTGTGAAGATCTGATGATCCTTGAAATTTGGGGTCTCTTCTGAAGTTAGAGTTTACAGTTTTATTTCGTAACTCAGGCCTGTAGTCTAACCTTAATGCAGGAGCTGATATTTTTGTTAATCTGTTGCCTTTGAGAATCGGAGCTTCAGGTGAAAAAGTTCTAGTATCATAACACTCATGTCAATCTGTTCACGTTTCACGTTGAGGGATCTTGACTCTGAGAAACCCAAACACTACTCTAGTGTAAGTAATAAGCAATGGCACGTGTTTTGTTACATATATTTTCAGTTTTCTGTTTCTAAGACAACTTTGGAATTGTCATCTCGTATGTAAACCTGAGGCTGATATATGTCAGGTGTTTGCATCAGGATTATGAAGTTGAAAAACAGACTTGAGCAGTCAACAAATTCTGTATTTTCATCTTGCTCAAAATATGCGTATGTTGATAGCATTTACTAGCACTTATTTGCATAGGGAAAAAGTCTTTAAATGCTGCTGCTTATCTGGTCTTTAGCCCCATAGCATTTACAGTAAAGATGCTGTTAGCTGAGTTGTGTTATTTAATCTGGTGTTCAAAAGAAAATGTCAACCAGACCAGCTATGAAAATTAAACTATTCCAATGCCTTTAGGACTTCTTTCTTCCACTAGCTGCAAATGAAAATAAACATAGAGATTTTTCTATTCTTTACTGAAATCCTTCTGTCCCTGTTTCTCTTTTTGTGTGATTTTGAACTACCGCATCTGCTTTTCCTTGCTCCTTTCCAGTATCTCTCATTGCTCTTGCTTTCTGTTGCATTTCATGTTTTTCCTCTCTTCTTTTAATATTTAAATCCTTCAAACCACCTGAGTTTTTAATTATCTGGTTTTCCAAATCAACCAAATACCTAATATTGTTGGGATTTCCTGACATTTTGCGTGCAAGCATCCCTCTCCTTGGTGCCCACTCAGTGATTTGTACTATGCCCACAGTATTGTTCACTTGAAACAAAGGTTACGTTGCCTCCCTGCAGTCGTTCTGGTTGGTCTTTGGCAACTTGGAAGGATTTACAGTCAGCAGTTAATAAATACCTCTTTCTGGATACATATTCTTTTAAAATTTAGCTCCTGGAATGCCAACCAGAGGATTGTGTTACATTTGAATTTACCAACTATTAGGAATGCAAAAACTGTTGGAGCTAGGCTGGATTTTTTCTTCTATTTGTACAGTTGATTGACTGTTTCATACCGAGTTCTCTTACAAACAAAGCTGAGACAGTTCTTGATTATCTGTGTTAGTTGAAGATATGGAGTGTTCCATATAAAGCAAAATACACTGCTAATCCAAACCCTATGTGAGCTCATGTAAAAGAGCATGCCATGAGAGTGGGCTTGAGCAGAGAAGGGCATATGACAAAATAGACTGGAGAGCTTATAGACCCCTGAGCTTAAAGTGTCCCGAACTAAAACACCCACAGCAGGTTACTGTGCATTGAGGTTATACTGCTTTCTAGCCTGGGCTGCTTTGCCTGGCATCTTTGCACGTACAGTAGAGTTACCTGAGCCCAGACAAAATGCCTGAGGATACTTGGGTTGTGACGGGTTGCTTTTGGACTGCAGAGGTGAATGTAGCCTTGTGGTCATATCACTTGATGCTCCCAGCTGAAAGAAGGGAGGAGGATGGAGAATATATGAAGGGAAAAGGTGAATGTGTGTGGTCTCATATGCCTTTCTAAAATGTCAGTTTTTACAACAGCAAGGCTGTGCCTTCTCCTGCGAGCAAGAAGAGGGCCAGGTGACTCTTCTGGCTCATGTCCCTGCTGCTGAGGGCTTGGGCTGGTGAAAGCAGGCGTGGGCTGTCCAAAACAAGACAGCCAACAGTTAGAGGGAGTGGACTGTCACGGGCCCCTGCTCAGACATATTCCCTGGCCATGTTTTATGTATGTCATGGCATAAACATAACCAGAGGCAAATGTAAGCAAACTGCCCAGCATTATCAGATGGGATCCTGGCTGTAGTGATGGCACACAGCACAGCTGCGTGCGGTGGAGGTAGAGGTGGGACTGACTTGCTCAGAAATATCTTTCGAGAGCTTCCAAGTTCTCGACTCTCTCCTGTGATTTTTGGACAGTGCATGAGGTCCATAACGTGAATTATTGCATTTGCTGATTTGTGGTGTCATACAGTACTATTCAAATTTTGTCTGAGTTGCTACTTCTTGAGAACGATGCAGGGGAACCTATACTTGGCTTGCTTTAATTGCTTCAAGAGGAGAAGGTTATTAAAATAGATTTTTTAATCCCAGCCTGTGCTATAGCAGAGTATTTTATTCCATTCCCATCACAAGTGCTTGAACAGGTATCCTGGGGAGACAGGCCTCTCCTCCTCTTAAGCGCTATTGTAGAGGTATGTAAATGAAGAGTAGGGATATTATTAGCCTCTTGCACAGCAGTAGATAATCTAAAATCCGGAAACATGACCATTCTGATATTTTGTAAAAAGAGAACCTGAAAGATGTACAAGAATGAACTGGACTTTTATTAAGCATGAATGAACATTAACAAGGAGTGAATATTCCTGGAAGCCTATTCTTTTTTGCTGTTCAGCTGCTTTACATGTAAGTAATTGCAATGCAAAGACTTCTCTGTTTTGCCAAGTGGCACGCGCCCAGCAATCCAGATCTCCTATAAAGCCATTTTGAGGCAATAAAGGGGGTTTTCATCGGAAACGAGCACATGTTTTTTAATGAGAACAAGGTATTTTTTCTTCACATTTGAAGATTGATTGATATTGGAGCGATCACTTGTGATCGTGATATACTACACTGCTTGCCAGCTTGCTGCTGACTCACGTGACATTTGCGTTGTATTCATATACAGGTTAGCAATGGTGATAGCCAGATCATCTACTGAATCTCTTCAGTAAGCAGTGCCCCATGAAGGAAAAATAAAATGTCTTATCAGTATTTTAAAATACGAAGTGTTAAGAAATTTCTTATTTAAAAAAGTTTGAATTATGTTTTTATTGCTTAAGTTTTACACCAAATTTAAGGTGAAAGCCTTTCTACTTGATGAGAGACTGCTTCCATCTCTCACGTAGTTAATACTTGACCATTGACTGTGCTGTTAATATGTTGCCGTTGACTTTCAGTGCAAAAATAAGTTTTGCATACACCTCTTCTTCCTTTAAACATAGCATCTATGTATCATTATAATACACTTCTACTTGGCAAGAGTCAAAATTTTGGTTACGCAGGGTTGAAAAATATTGTTGGAAGAATTGTTTGAATAAGGCAAAAGTTAAGGTGGTCATTCATCCAGAACTCCAGCCAAACTCTAAATGAGCCATTCTTTATCTCTGTGTAAGTTCAGATCGCTTTCCTCCCTTTCTCCTTGTTTAGCTTTGTGTGCTTTCAACCGAGACTAAAATAAAAAGACCTAAATTCTGAAAAGCTATATGTAGCACCTTTTCAGAGACTCAATAGAACTGGAATAGTTGGGAGTATGTTTTGGGCATTTATCCAAGCCTAAACAAATCTCTACATAGTCTGAGGAATAAGAACTGAATTGCTATTACAGAAACTGCTTTCAGAGTTGAAAAAGAAAACAGCCAGCAAGTGCGATAGGCAGAGTAAAACAATTCTGCCTTTCCCAGCTGAATAAGAAATAAGTAGATTCAGCCTCTAGTCTTTTTCCTTTCCACTTCACCTGTGAAAGCAGTATTTTCAGGACAGTATATTTTAACTCAACTTAGGAAAAAATAGTTAAAAACATCAGATCATCCCAGACAGTCCATGCAACAGTGGGGCAGAGAATGGAGCTTAATTTGTTGTTCAAAGCAATTCACAAAGTGATTTCTACAAATCAGTTCATGGTCTGTAAACCTGGTTCATTTTGTTGTATGCAGAAGCAACCTGAGGTTGTGCTTTTCCTCGAGTCTGTATATGCTGTGCAATCATGTACTCTTGGAGTGAATTAATGATTTTCTGTGTGCCCGTGTTTTCCATTATTCATTTAGAATCCTCTGTTCTCATTAATATTCTAGTCTTAAACACTATGAACGCGGTCAAAGCAAGTTGTTTCAAGTATTTAAATACAAACATAGAGAAAATAGTTGGCACTTCTTACCACCCTTCCCCTCATGTAATTGATGGATGTCTTAAACTCACCTAATCTGTTCAGGGAGCATTTCTTCATCCTGGTAGAAAGACCCTGGCTTCTGCTACACTTGAATGGACAGTTTTGACATTTGTGTCAGTAGAGCAAATCATGTGCTCTGTGTGTGTGAGAGAAATGCAAAACCACATATATAAAACCTCTAGGAGACATTTTTGTTTGATTAAAAAATGCTGATGTTGCGGAGAGGTGCATCTGCATGTAGGGAACTGATGAGTGTGCTCCTTGCTCGTGTGGAGGTCATTGCTTTCAATGTAATCCTCCTCCTCCAGCTCCTCTTAGAAGAGGTGCTTACCTGTGGGCTAGTACCTGAGCAGAGGGGAAAGAAAGATCCCCGTTTCTTTGGCCTCCATTTTGCGTGCTTTTGCGTAAGTGCAATGTCCTGCACCGTTAGTCTGTAGCTTTAAATGTGCAATGCTAATGCTGAAGACATAATCATGATGTTTTCACTTTATAAGAGGGGAGAACTTGTTTCAGATTTATCTTTCCTTTCCCGTTGAAGTGGCTTTAGTATCTGGATACTCAGAATATGCAGGAGGAAAATCTCACACCAGTCAGTCTGCTGATGGTGGTTGAAAGAGGCTTAGAAACAGCATAAAGGTCAAAAATATTGTAGCTGTAAATGGAAGTGTTTAAAGTTGGAGAGAGATTTATGGAAGAGGACAGCATGAATTGGCACTGGAACTATTCTTTTCCATTATTTCTCTAAATGACTCTTTTTAGTAGTGTTGAAATCAAGATAGTCAAGTTTGAAAATTAATAGGAAGGAACAGCAAATAATTAGGAACAGTGCTACCAAGTAGGTGAGTACTCTGATTTGACTACTGGCGTACCTGATACCATAGCTGCAGTGAATATGGATTTAGAATGAAAATAGGAGTAGATCACCTTTCCATCTGCATCCCCACCAACTATTAGTAGTCCCCGCCCTCCCCCTTAGAGCTGTGTGGGGATATTGGCTAAGGATTTGTTGCAGTTGAGAAGTAAAAGATGTCTCTTTATTTTTCCAAAAGTGAAGCTCCAGGTACAAATTGCCTGTACAAAGAAGCTGTAGGATTGAGTTGAGGAGGAGCTCTGTATTGAATTGGAGGACACCATTATATACCGCTAACACATAGTTCTCCAGAACCCATTTTCAAAGTCTCAAAACGCACAGACTTACAGGACATAGCTATGCAACTGTATCTCATGAAGCGTATGGGCCAGATCCTTGGCTGGTTTGTGCTCTTCCAGTTCAGGTGATTTCTGTGCACTGCCACTAACATCAAGTTATAGCTGCTCAAAATCTGCTTGGTTAACTCTCTGCCTTCGGATGAATTTTCTCTTCTCCAATAAAAGTGGTAGGAAAGGTAGCAAGCTCTGTAAGCGTTATTGCAGTTCTACGGAAATTTTTGAAGAAGGCTGCTTTAACAGAGACAAAAGTAGTCTCTGAATGTAGGTAGCTCTGGCATGGGATGTATAAAGGGTGCCAAGGCTGAGAGGAGGATCGCCCTCTGGCTCCTTAGGAGTAGCTCTGAGACTGAAGGTGGGAGGAGGAGGTGCCTGCCTCTGATCTGTGAGTGAGAGCTGACGAGAATTGTTCGTGTTCCTTCCCCTGCCTCACAGAGCTGAGCGCTTCTGCTTTGGGCATTCATGCCTGAGTAGATACAGAGTAGAGAGGAGAGGTAATTTTCTGGAAAAAAAAAAAAGAAAGAGTGTGTGGACAGCATTAAAGATGAAAAGGTTAAGCTTGAAGAAGCTTCCAACAAGCCTGTTAAAATCTAACTGTGATTTCAACTTTCATATCTGGACTGAACCTGACGTTCCTAAGCATGCAAGTCCAGAACTTAACCGGTGGTGCTTAGCAAATATTTTGTATTACATGGTGGTCAGAAAGGAAACATTTCATTTTGCTATTTAGTGAACTACAGAAAAAGTGCTAGAGGGTTTGAAATAACCTTCAATGCCCTGTGCTACCACTGAGGATGTTGAAGGATAGAAATTCTCCCAACACATTGCTCTCTGTTAAAGGGCAATTCTCAGTTACTGACCGGCTGAACCTTCAAATAATCTTTATCCAGCCATTGTCACTGTCACTTCATGATGGATAGGTGACGCTACATTAGCGTAGCTTTTATCCCTTATTTTAATTGCTTAAAGAGGAGCTGGTGGAAGAAACCTGTTTAAACCCCCTAGAAATTCTTTCTCTGCAAAACCCAGAAGAATAATTTGAATGGCTGAAATCTTCTGTAAATCAATGGACAACTTTACAACCCTGACAGAGAAGAATCATGGAATCATATTTACTTTGGGTTGGAAGGGACCTTCAAAGGTCATCTGGTCCAACATCCCCTGCAATGAGCAGGGACATCTTCAACTACATGAGGTTGCTCAGAGCCCCGTCCAACCTGACCCGGAATGTTTCCAGGGATGGGGCATCGACCACCTCTCTGGGCAACCTGGGCCAGGCTTTCACCACCCTCATTGTAAAAACTATCTTCCTTATATCTAGTTTAAATCTACCCTCTTTTAGTTTGAAAAGGCCTTAGTACTGAGTTCTACTTCTAAATAATGAGCCTTCATTTAAAGTGTTGGGGTTTTGTTTTGTGGTTATTTATTTATTTATTTATTTAATTATTTATGAAAGATTGACTTTTGCTTAGAGAAGAATACAAAGACTTACGGAGTGTTTTTTTTTTTTTTTAATGAAACTGGTAGTATTGAGTTTTCTTTGTGGCCTAGATGTAAACCAGCTGTCATGCTGTTAGCTCATCACTGTTTCAGAAAACTGAGTGTCATATGCCCATTTCTAATGGACTATTGAATTAATAAGATATGTTTACATTATTTTTGTCTTTTTCTTTTTTGCCACAATTAGAATTTGTTTTCTTTGGAAAAAAAATTATCATAGAACCATAGAAAGGTTTGGGTTGGGAGGAACATTAAAGATCATCTAGTTCCAACCCCCAGATTTCACTGATCTGAGAAGCTTTGGGAAGTTGCATAGGTCTTGAATGCATGTTCCACATTGGATCAAGTGGACTGTGACGGTGTGCCATGATGCAAAACTTCTTCCCGGATTTTTACCTTTTTTGAAATGCTAAGTTGCTGTCTCAGGACACTGTCTTCAATTTTGTTGCCATTTTTAAACTTTGTTAGAAATACTCTTATTCCTATTGGATTAGTAGTGCAAATGGCGACCAGCTGAGAAATCATTTCAGCCTTTTGAGTGCTTTGAAAGGAAATCTTTTGTGGCTCTGTATCCCACATGGCACATGAATTGTAGTGTAGCCTTCTGCAAGGCATATGTAATAATGGCCTCTGATCTAAATTGGCTTAAGAATACAGTTAGGATGCACTAAGAGCATAGAGGAGTTTGAGAGAAAACCCTGTGTATTTCGTAATGCTGTTGTTGCAGTGCAGTGTCTCAAACGGATTTTATCTTAGCTGTCTCAGTCACACTGTTATTTCAACAGGACAAAACAGGGACATACACGAATGCAGCAGAGGTAAACTGAACTTGCAGCAAATTTTGGATCTGCTTCCCATAGTAACTTTAGTTCTTCAAATAACTTGTATTTTTTATGCTGATGATGCTGTTTATCTCCATAAATCATTGTTTTATGCTGATGACATTGTATTTCTCTATCACCATTAATCATCTACAGTGCTTGAGAAGGAAATGTTGATGAAGAATACAGTTTAATAAACGTAACGCAGTGGGTGGGCCAGAAAGGTGGATTAAGTGCAAGCAAATGAGGCCAAAATAAAGTCATGACCCAAAAAGGGACTTGTGTGTCCGGTGTGGGACCTACTGGAAGAGACGTGTAGGGCAGGAATGGTGGCAGCGGGGAGCAGTGAAGGGTTTTGCAGGGTGGGCGAGAGCCTGGGGAAGGCTGGGGCAGCCTGGCAGAGTAGGAGGAGCTGCCTTGGAAAAGCAAGGGCATATCTTTATCTGTGTATCACAGCGCGCTTCAGAAAACATAGCTTCTGATTTGGCATTGCTCTATTACTCTTTGTGACGCCACGGCAGAAATAGACAGTAATTGAAATTTAACTTTTCTCCCCCTGAAGTTCCCCTGCTCTTTGGAAGCACAGGATGCTCTCTGATGTTTCCCTTTTCTGATCAGAGAATAATCAATACTTGCAAATCAGGGAAAGAGACTTGAGTTGAATGGCAGCAAAGACTGACAAAACAAATGCCTCAAGCCATAGCTCTCACTGAGAGAGCGTTTCAAACCTTAATTCAGATAAATCTTTGATTGGCTAGTTTGTCTGTGCTATAAACTTTGAAGACGATGTTAGTTACCTGTCATTTTCAGAGACTGTCTCTATACCCTGTCCACTTGAAGTCTGTGTGTTTCCCAGAACGCACAGATTTCTTTCATTTTTAATTTTTACCACACTTTGATTATGGTGATATTATATGGGGTCAGTGCTCAGTCAACTGTTAAATAAATTGCAAATTCTACAAAACACAGCCAGCAGAGTCATTACTAACTGTAATGCTGAAACTTCAAGCAAAATTGCATCTGGCTACAATGCTATTCAGATGCATAAATTATACAGCCTCTGATTATCTTAAAGAAAATTCAGCCATTAAACTTATTTTATGGGCACAAAACAAGGGGAACTGCCAAAAGGAATCTGTGCATCCTAAAAGTCACAAGAAGAAAAATAATTGGCAAACCTTTTCCGCCTGCAGTTTTATAGAATGTTCTCTCTCCCTCCTGATGTTCAATCAGCCTCCACCACTGGCACAGATAAAATCAAACAATGGCAGAACTGGTGGGGGGAATGTAGCCTGGGTAGCTTTTGAACAGCAGGTGGGTCAAACTTTTCAAATCTGACCCCAAACAACATATATCTTTATATGGGGATCTAGAAGGGAGAATCTCCAGGGAAGAAAATTGTAATTCAATGCAGAACAAAATAAGGATGCTTGATAGTGGGCTGTTCAGTGTGCTGCGAACTCGTTCCGAAAGCTTTCCAGCCGCCATGATGCACGTGAAGAGTCAGTCAGTCCTCTTTGTGTACAAATAGTTCACCGATGCGCCTGCATCGTATCTGTATTAAGACTCGAGAGGAATGAAAAACGGAGCCTGGAGTGGCTGAGTGCACAACAGCTCTGATGGCATTTAGATTACCCGCTACATCTGTGTCAGTAACCCCTTAAACTCAGGGGAAGGCATAGTGCTCCTTTCCTTGATCTCCCACACCCAATATTATGTATTGCCAGTGTTAAAATCAGAGCTATCTTTGAAGAATAAGTGAGCGTGTTGCTGAAAACAGCCCTGTCACCACAGGGCTGAGTTGCTTCAATGTATTTTAAACCATTCATATATTTGACAAGTAATTGCCAAAATAGGTTATATGTCACTGACCTTTATCAAAGTCTGATTTTTTTTTCCAAGTCTTGTCTTGCAGTTCCCTTCTGTAGAGACATTCAGGGAAGATAATTGGTCCCTAAACTAATTGCCTTCTCTGGTGTTCTTTTCTGGACCTTCTGCAAGACGGAGGAAAGCTTACTATTATTTGTTCTTTCAATTGGTCCTCAGTCTGGAAATAAGAGGAGATACCCCAGTTCCCTGTTTTAATTTCCTTTCTTCCTGTAACAAGAATTATGGATTCAAATGCATTGTTGCTTTCATTCTGGAGTATCTCTATGCAGATCTTGCAGAAGAAATCATAATTTTATAATCCAGTATGTATTAATATAATAAGTATAAATATGAGTAACAGGAGTCGTGGATAGTGCCTATAAGTTCATGTGGAAGTACTGCATTACTATTACTAACGTTATGGAACCTGAATCTATTTTTTCCTCACTGATTAATCATAGCTATTCACTATTTCAGTCTAAAATGATCTTTAAATCACACAGAAGTGAAGATTAACGTTGTTCAAACAAAGCTCTTCTTTTTAATTCAACTATACGATAGATGCCGACTGATTTAGTCAGTGGCTAGCACATTCTTATCCAAGCAATGAGCTACTCACTGGGTGAGGTATATTGATAGCTATTAAATATGAACAAAATTATTAATGGTACTGAATCCTATCAGAGTTTCATGTAAATGTAATATTTATGAGCAGGTTTGACTATATAGCAGTTTGTAAGGACTAAATGTTTCCGTTTACCCTTTTTTAGACTTAGACGCAAGCAGTTTGTTTGCACCTATGTTTGGTTGTCTGTTATGCAGGTAAGGTGTGCGCAACACTCCACTGACAAGATGTCCTAGAGCTCTGCTTTTGCAGCAGGAATCTTACAGCAGTCTTATTAATGTCACTGATGAAAACATAGTTGTATCACCGTGTGAGAGGATGATGCAAAATAGTCTTCCAAGTTTAATTCACTTAAATAGAATTACTTGATTTTTGGAGGTAAATTCCAAGCTACCTTTTATTGTATGTGCAAAGCTCTAAAATAAATTGGTATGTCTCCATCGGAAAACACATGCTGAAAAATTTTTGACCAGACTTAGTACTTGGAAAAATCTGAAAATCCTTTTGTTGAGTCCACTTAGCATCTGTAAGTGTTTACAGTGAATTCCATTGGCAATAGTGAATGAATGACTTATTAATAACAATAATATATCATCTTAATTTATCAGAAATATATAAATGCCTTTTCATTTTCAGCTGCAAGGAAGACAAGAACATATCTTCCTAAGAATCTGCTGCACTTAGCTTAAGACAATTTCTGCCTTTCATTTCAATTGTACTCTATTCATTTTAGAGTGCTTAAGTATAAACCGTCATTTCTCAACCTGTTGATTGTGTGAAGATCTGATTTCCCTGCTTTGTTTAAGCCTATTCCATGCAAGTTAAACTATGGAAGGAGGAGAATAGCAGGGCTGGGAGAAAGAAGAGAGAGTGATTTTTCTTCTTTTTTTTTTCCTTTTTTATTTCCCTATCGTAATTAGCCTCTTCTTAAGTGATAATAGCATGATATTCATAGAAACTGTTTCTACTTCTTATGTAAAAAATGCTTGAAGCCCTAACTGGCTGAAATCACCCCTTTTGACTACTTAAGAATAAATAATATTAAAAATTAGAACACATTTTAAATGTGAAAATAACACCTTTTAGGTTACCATTAGAACATGTTAAAATCTAACTTACATAAGTAATGGCAGGTAAAAATTAAAAGACAACAACAAAAAGTGCTATTTTTATGCAACCGGAAAACACTGGTGGTAGCGGTGATTAGTTGTGAGGTGGTGATGTGTAAGCTCTCTACTCCATTTTTGTCTCTGCTACAGACTTCCTGTGCTAGTCTGGGTGAAAATATTTGGGGTTTTTTTCCCCTTTAGTTGGGTTTTTCACTTGCAAGATTGAGTGTATACACTCTCTTTACTCCCATTTCCAGCTTCTCTGAGGAAAGGACTGTCTCTTTGGTGTTCAATCCACGTAATAAATTAATTTGATATGCTTCTTGGCTGTAGCACTTGGTCCCTACACTCTTGTGTGCTCCAGCTTCTGAGAGATGAATCCTGTCGGTGCTGCTTGCCTGTAAAATACTGCAGAAAGCGTGTTGTTAGTAGCTGCACTGGCTGAAACCATATCCCCTTCTGGAAATGTTTAGTCAGAAACACCAACCAATTTGGGATACCTCATTTCTCCGTACATTTCAAGAGCCTACCGTTTTTAGCATAATGTCAAAACAAAGTGTATGTTCTTCTTTTATTTGCTTCATACTGATATTCTGCTGTATGGAGCAGGCTCCCTGGTCTGGCTGTAAGGCTCACGGTGCTCCAAAATCTTTCTGGGGGCCAAACCCCTCTCTGTCATGGGGGTGATTCATGGTAGTGCATTGTGGGAGAGGGACTCCATTTTGTAAGTTCTAAATTCATAGAAGAAAATGTTTAGACAGAACTCAGCGTGAGCTATAAAGTGATTATAATTCCCAAGAGACACTGCTGCTCTTTCTCCATATCTAAATATTTGAGACTTATTTTTGACAGTTCTTTCTAAATTCAAGGAAAGTGCTCAGTTTTAATGAAAAAATGTTGCATTGTTGAAAACCTTGCTGTCAAGTAAACAAATAAGCCACCAGCCCTGGATTTTTAGCCATATTCCTTATGCTCTTTGCTTTTTATCTTGAAATACGTATTTTCTGAAAAATGAGCTTTCAATTTCATCACCATTCTAAGGAGGTTATGAGGACTATGTTTTCAAGTTTTATGGAAAAAATTCTTGCTTTTTGGTAGAAAAAAGGAGAACACTAGTGTCTTAATAGCAATACACTAAAAAACAAACTTATGCAAGAAAACTTTCCATTCTTGACAGAGGAAGAATGTCCCATTTATGTAGAGGTATTAAAAAAAAAAAGGAGGTCCACTTCAGAGGAGTTGTCAATAGCTATGCTAGCACTCAGCTTCAGTTTCAGCTCTACATTTCTGTAGTTCAGGCTGCAGTAGGTTCAGAGATGACTGCCATCGCATTTCATTGAGTAAGGATGGGGTCAGGAAGGACAAAGTGCAGCTGGAGCTGTACTTGGCAAGGGGTGCAAAGAATAATAAGAAGGGCTTCTACAGGTATGTCAGCCAGAAAAGGAAGGTCAAAGAAAGCGTACCCCCCAATGAGTTTGCAGATGCCCCCAAGCTGAGTGGTGCAGTTGACACACCTGAAGGACAGGGTGCCAGGACAGACTCAAGAAGTGGGCCAGTGTGAACCTCATGAGGTTCAACAAGACCAAGTGCAGGGTCCTACGCCTGGGTTGGGGCAACCCCCGTTATCAGTACAGGCTGGGGGATGAAGGGATTGAGAGTAGCCCTGCTGAGAAGGACTTGAAGGTACTGGTGGATGAAAAGCTGGACTTGAGCTGACAATGTGCACCTGTGGCCCAGAAGGCCAACCGTATCCTGGGCTGCATCAAAAGAAGCGTGGCCGGCAGGTCAAGGGAGGTGATTCTCCCCCTCTGCTCTGCTCTGGTGAGACCCCACCTGGAGTACGGTGTCCAGCTGTGGAGCCCTCTGCACAGGAAAGACATGGACCTGTTGGAACGAGTCCAGAGGAGGGCCACAAAAATGATCCGAGGGCTGGAGCACCTCTCTTAGGAAGACAGGCTGAGAGAGTTGGGGTCGTTTAGCCTGGAGAAGACAAGGCTCCGGGGAGACCTTATTGTGGCCTTTCAGTATTTAAAAGGGGGCCTACAGGAAAGATGGGGACAAACTTTCTAGCAGGGCCTGTTGCAATAGGACAAGGGGTAATGGCTTTAAACTCAAAGAGGGAAGATTTAGACTAGGTACAAGGAAGAAATGTTTTTACGATGAGGGTGGTGAAAGCCTGGCCCAGGTTGCCCAGAGAGGTGGTCGATGCCCCATGCCTGGAAACATTCCGGGTCAGGTTGGTCAGGGCTCTGAGCAACCTCATGTAGTTGAAGATGTCCCTGCTCATTGCAGGGGATGTTGGACTAGATGACCTTTGAAGGTCCCTTCCAACCCAAACTATTCTATGATGCTATGATTCTGTGGTTTGTATGTGCCATAGTGGGGTTTCAGTAGAGTTTTGGACCACTAAGTAACAGTACATGAGAACTTTTGTAATTGCAAGAATCCACAGCCACTTCACCTTCCTGTTTGTGTTCAACGCCCGTTTGAAAGCTATACAGGATACTATAATTCTTCTAAACTTTATTTACTCTTTTTCTGAAGCTGAAATAATTCCACAAAGATAGGTGCTGCTCTGGTGTTTTATACTATTGTATCTGACAGTCTTTCTACTTTGGAGATTTTAAAGTTAGTAAACTCACACTGCAGACATGTTCTTTCTGTGTGTGAATGTGGGTTGCAATCTTTTACAAAAAAGAAATATTTAGAAATTGGGAAGCTATTTAGAAGCACAAATATGTTTTTTTAAATGCAGTTAAAATGCATAAATGTCTTCTGTGTATTTGCTGTATCTTCCTATCTTCCTTTTTGTGACCTCTAGCAGAAGTTTAAAAGGAAATTGGAAGAAAATATTTCTCTCCATTGAGTGATTAAAAAAAAATCCATTGCAAATTCTGTAAGCAGTGGATTATAATAAATTAAATTTTGTACTCCCCCTTCTGGTTGTGCTTTTAAGGAGTGTGCACACATGGAATGCAGGAGTAATTGTCAATTTGTTATTTGAAAACAGTTTTAAAATCTATTTCTGACTGTGAAATGTGTCAGCTAGGGAGCATATAATTTCTTCTATTAAGATGCTGTGTGTATATAATTTAAAATAACAATGCAAGCAGATATGCCAGTGTTGTGGTGTTTTTCATTTCAAGCAACTTAAGAGGAGAACAATTTCTGTTTGCTTGGGATTGGAATCTGATAGTCCTCCTCACACGGAGTAATACTTTATTACTTAAATGTTCCTATTACGATCAGTAAGTTTACTGAAGACACAACGTATATGTTAGATGAGCAAAGTCGCAAGGCTTGAACGCTAACAGGTAACGAAGGCTTATTTCCAATGTAAAGTAAACAATGCCAACAGGAATGTATTTATTATAAAATTCTGCCTCCACAAGAAATGCATAGAATTCTACCAGTGTAGCACAAGATGCAATGGTATGAAATAACTTTTTTTTGATAAACCAAATGAAGTTTTCCATCTCTATATGCAGAGGTGTTCAGAAACAAATCACGGATTTCAGTATGAAGCCTTGGCAGTACATGGGCTTTTTTGGACTGCAGACTTACACGTCCTTGCTGTGCATATCCATTTGTTTAAGAACTTTTCTGCTGGTGTGAGCGTTGGCAGAAGCGCGCACAACCCTGCAGGTGCGGTAATGACTTCGTTACAGCCATGCCAGCTGCGGATTGGGCCCACTGAGGCCTCATTTATTTGAGACTTACATTATTAAGAGTGTGCTATTTAATTCATTGGGGAAGGTACCGTCAGTTTAGAAGTGCTAGCGATGCTTTGTAGTTTATATGTTCTGAGAGCCCAATAAACATCATCTACTTCAGTTACACGGTGTAGCAGTTTTAGATGCCTGGTTGCTTTCCCGGATTGTGCTGCCTTTCTAATTAAATCAGACTTGGGGATTTCAAATGAAATTGGTGCGAAATACACAGTAGGAGACAGTAAGTAGTTTGAGACTGGCAAGGCCTGGACACAGACTTAACTACCATGGAAAGTCAGAGGGACCTGAGGTTGCCTTCTTGTCCTGTGACTGTGTCCCACTACAAGACTCTCTGCAAACAGTTCCAATGCTGTTTTCTGTCACTTTTTGTTCTGTAAATAACTTTTGTTCTTAAATGAGACATGACTTTCCTTCCTGTAGTGCTGCTTTAAATGAGATGACAGTAGCATCACATCCTTAAATTTGACTACTGTCATCACCATTGAGAAGGAGAAATTGAATGACCCATAAAAGCATCCTAAAGCTGCTGAGACAGGACAAAAGATGACAGTTGGAAAGTAAACCACTCTCCTAAGGAATATAAACCATGTGTTCAAAAATAGGAATAAGAGGTATTTTTGGATAGTAGTGCTACTTTGTATTTATTTCAAAACGGACAATAAATGGAACCTGCAGATCAAATCTACGAGCTCCATTCAGATTGTAGCTGTGTGTTAAATGTAAAGACAACAGGCCTTCCAGCTTTTCCAGTCAGAATAACTGAGAAAGTAAATTATACGACAACAATATCACTTAGGAAAGGAAAAAGATGAACACCTCTGATCATAGTATAAGAGATACGGCAACGTTGAAAATGGCAGCTATAAACCAAAGAGGTCTAAGGACGGCAAGTAGCATTTCAGATAAAAGTATGACACAACGATTACTTGCAGCGTAAGGAGAACGAGAAGCATGTACAGTGAAAAGCCACAGCCTTGGGCAGAGTGGCAGAGTTGTTGAACAAATAATTAGATGGAACCCTCGATTTTTTTATAAATATTTCTCTGTGTATTATAGTTAAAATTACTTCTTTGCGAGCTTCTTGCAGCTTTTAAAAGATGTGCAGGAGCCCATTGCTTAGAAAATTTTCCACAATGCAGCAATTCATGTGGGGCATCTTAAATATTGCCATTTTGCAATGCCTCATTTCAGGGCCATAAAACTCCAATATAACTAGACAAGCCGTTGCTGTGATACATGACAAAGCTGGCATTCCCAAACAACATAATTTTGGATGTATTTAATTAAAACACATATACTGTTTGCACATTCAGCTGAAATCAAAAGCGGTGCCCACACATTCATCAGAAACTGAAGCACGGTGACTGTTAAAGCACGATGAAATAGGTTACAGTTCTGATAGTGTAGTCTGTATTAGTGTAATGCAGAGGTTAACGCGTATGCTTACTGCAGCATAGTTTTAAAGATTGCTAGGATATCAAATTTGGACCACCTTTCTATCCTTTTGAAAGCATTTTCCTATTTCATACTCCTGTTATCCTTTTAAAGATGTATAAATTGTGCTCAAGTTATAAGGTAGAATGATTTTTACATGTATAAAAATATGTTGACTAGTGCCTAAATGCTAGACTCCGTGGCTGTCACTGCCTATTGTATATAATTTTCCTAGACACGCAGCTAGCCTTAGGCCGTTAAGGTAGGAGCTCTGTGTCAGAAAGACTTTGACAAAAGATATATAGCTTTTAATTTGCCCAAGGAACAGAGGGAGCAGATTTATGACCTAAAATACACGGCTGAGAATTGGCTGTATACTTTCAGCTAATGGGTACAGAAATGAGGAAATTCGCAATGGCTACTTCATGCACAGACTGCCTTTTTTGCATCTTGTATAAACAGTCCACAAAAATTTACAGGGCTGTAACTTTTAGAAATTAAAAATTAGGGAAACGGTAGCCCTGTGAATGCATTCTGTGTCTGCTACCTCTTCTTGAGCTTACCCTTTCTTGTAAAATTATGTCTCTAGCCTGCTTTAATTGATTACTTTGTTTGCATGTGTATCAGGGTAGATTATTAGCATTTTTAAAGAAAGATTTATGAGGAGGCGCATTTTGTTTGTTTATTGGCTATTTTTCATTAAGGGCCTTTGCAGACATTAAAGCCTCACAAAAGTGTGGAACTTGCGAATAGTTAGGACCAGTTCCACAGGTAGTATAAAATCCTGTCAACTTTATCTGAATGAAGTTGCACTGATTTATGTTGGCTGAGGATTTGGCCCGCAGAATTGATCTTGGACTGTAAGAGAGAAACTCTGACGGTGTCCTCTGTTCTTAACTCCTTTGACAAAGATAGCTTTAGAAAGCCATTTTGATTTTGTGGATTTATCCTTTGTCCTGACTGTCAGCAGACATAGCAGTTTAAGATCAAAGGGGAAGAGATTTGAAGATTAAACGTCTTTGAACTGAAAATGTCCTGCAGCCCCATAAATTCCAGCAGAGATCACTAAATTGAGAGTGCAATCATCAGCTGATTTGTTTTAATGATGCATGGATCGAAAGCTGTCTCGGAGGTGCTGTGAGCTCTGTACATCTACTCAAAGCGACAGTGAAGGTGCACCGTCAGGGATCCCGTGCAAGGGAGTTCTCCGATCATCGGTACCATCGCGTCTTCACCAGCCTCTAGGAGGAGCCTTACTGACTCCCAGTCGCCTCCTCTTACTGGCGCACAGCTAGGGCTGACCCAATAGAATGTCTTTGATAGCACCTAGGTGATACAGAGCTCCCATAGTTGCAGAAGCCTTCTGGTGCTACTAGCCTTGTCACTAGTGTTAGATAAAGGGGTGCAAGGAGGTGGATTTAAGCTTGTGACTGCAGCCAGGAGACTATGTGAATGAGACAGGCTGATCCGCAGCGGCACAGACCAAAGGACTGTATCTCATTATTTCTATTATGGCCATATTCCCTGCTCTTTTATCTTCAGTTGTTAAAGACACTGAGGGATTGAGACTGTGCCTCATCCTAGAGAGTTTCTGGAGGTTAATTATCCTTACAATTAACAACTGTTTGTATATTTTTTCCTCAGCTTCCAACAACTGAATCCCATTATGATGTATCCTGTTAAAGTGCCTTCTACCAAAACTGTAACTGCTAGGTTGAAGGGAGTTGTTGGCTGTAGTAGTGATGGATGTTTCTTTGGAAATAGTTCTAAGGAATAACTACTGTGAGTGAACACCTGCAAAAGATAGAGAAACAATGAATTGCCTCATTCTTTAATTCTTCAAAGATTTAGGAATGTGGAAACAATATATTAGAAAAAACTCTAGTAGGATTATTCTGCTATAATCCCTATTTACTCTTTTGTTTCTCCATGTAATATTAGTATTTGCATGCTAATTAGTGATTAGAACTGAATTTTCCAGGAAGAAAACTTTGTTTTTCTAACAAAACTTACTTCGGGAGGTGAACTTTCTACTACATTCATTTTTCATAGATAAACAGTCCACTTAAGCCTACATGCCAAAGGATAACATAAAGATGTTATTTGAAAATAAATTATTGCCTCAAGTAGCTTCGGTAGTGTATTTGCAAAATGCCGGTTTTAGAAGGGCCATGGGATTATTGACTTCAGATAAATGGCTAGAGATGATATAATTATGAATTCTATGAGAGCCCTTGTCACAAGAAAGATATAGATTGAAATTGCGCTATTTGCTGCTTTTTGTTTTGTTTTGTTAGCATAATCTATATGAAAAAAGAATTGAGACATCAGAATGACAATGACTCATACTTTCTATGACTTTTACTGTTTGCTTTTTATTTCTTTCTTTTTACCGAGAGGCTTGGTTACTATTTGTAACTCACTAGATTTTAACAAATGCCGAATTTTTACTGAACTGCAAAAGTGAACTGCATTTTCTGAAGTGAAAACAAAAATAAAATCAAACATTTCTTCCTGCATTTGAAAGTGAGACAACCCCTGGAGCACATAGCAGCTTTCCAGTGAAATCATCTTGGGGTTTTGATGGCAGAAAGAGTAAAAATGAAACTTCTAGTACCCTAGTACCCGGCATAGTCATGCACAACTATATTATGTAATGTACACTGAAAGAACTGGAGGTCAGGTTTGGTGGCATTGCCGCATATGGTGTTAAGCAGTAGGCACTTTAAGGCTCTGTAAGCCAGATGGTTTTGAAATCGCTACATAAAATCCCTCTAACTTTGGCTAATTTGGAGTGATGGTTTCTAGCTATACTGATTTTCCTTTTCAGATGGGATTTTTCTAATCTGTCTTTTAATGCTAGAATTTCTTTTTTGCTGATGTCTTGATATTCTGGCAGTTTCTAAATGAATTGGGTCCAGTGCTGTTAGGGTCCTGTGAACAGAGGAGAAAGGTAGTTGTTTCTGTTGCAAAGATTTTTATAGACTAAACGCTCTACGTAAAAAAAAAAAAAAAAAAAAAACTATTGCGTTTAAGTCAAACTCCTCTCAGACCTACTTCTCTCCAACTAGTTCTATGCTCCGCATTTCATATGTTGACTGATTGCAATGAATACAACTTTGTGCGTGTATAGAAAAATTCTTATCCTTGCTTTTTGATTGTTATTGTGCTTTGAGAACTGACTCACTGATACTAGTTTAATCAGTAGGCATAAATGTTGTTCAGGGCCCAAAGAAACATTTTTTCTGGGTTTCCATGCAAATGTGTAGCTGATACTACTCTCAGGAGACACATAAATGTCTGTGGCAATCAGTGATTAAATAAGCAAAAGATCTCTTGTATGTTGGTAGAAACTTGGTGTTACAATTAATCAAGAAAGAGGAAATCTTTTAGATGGAACAGAATAACAAAAAGTATATCAAGACGACCTCAAACTCAGAAACGAACGAAGGCGTTTTTAGTAGCCTCTCAGAGTCTAATGAAAAGTATGTGTAAAATAAGCACTAATCAAAAAATAGTTGAAGTCCTATGTGAAGCTAATGTCCCTGTCCCGCAAACCTGCGTGGCTCTGGTAACCTTGCATGCCGGCATCCCAGCTTTATTAATGGCTTTTTTGTTTGCCATCTGCATGCACTCTGTAAATTCTGCCTTTGCTTTGGCGACAGGCAGAAGGCCAGCCTCTTGGCAACTGGGACCTTGGTTTTTAAAGAGATTGAAGCTTGACGGGTAAGAGCTCGGGTGGCTCTCCGCCCCCATGGGGGCACAGCTTGTCAGCAGCAACCAGCGCATACAGCACAGGGCTGCAGTCTGCTGGGAACATGCCTGTCTCCAGCCAAGTAGCGATGCACGTAGGCATCTCTTCCTTGGCAAGTTGAATGACTACCAGGCACTATTACCCACAGGCCTGTGCAGGGACATCCCTCTGGTCCCCACACAACCCCTAGACAAGCTGCCACCAGAGAGGACTGCTCCCCAGCGAGTGTTCTTCCCTGTTCCCAGTGTCTGTGACAGCCTAGTTTTTCAGCTCCTAGGTGATCCATATAGTTCTTGTCCAAGAGCTGGACAAAAAGAAAACACAGTGAGCTTCTCCAAACAAAAAAAAAAAAGGCACAGAACAGGCCCTTATAGGGGTTTCTTTGGGGTAAAATTGCCTTTACTGCAATGCAGCTCTCAAGCTAACATCCCTGTAGCTATGTCCTATATACATGTATGTTTTTCCCCTCCTTTAGAAGAGGGAAAAAATGTCTAGGATTTATTTAAGAGCCCTTGAAAGTCCTTAGGAAAATGAATGGGTGATTTCCCTCCCAGTGGGAGGGGAGTTTTCATGGAATTGGCAGCTCCTAAACAGAAAATACAGACACACACAGAGTCTCTCTTTAGAGCCTAGTATGGCAGGACGATGGAGGGGAATAAAGATTTGCTTACTATTATTTTTGTATACATATCCTTCCCATTCACGAAAGACTCGCATAGCCCCTTTGTGCCATTATGTCTAGAAGCAAGAAGACATTTTTAATAGCACTGTCGCTTTTCAACCAATCCAGTGACAGATACGAGTGAATAATATAAATTCTCTAGCCATTCCTTGGCATTTATTTCAATGTAAGTGTATTTTTTTTCAAGTAGAAAACCCAATAGTAATTTATCAAGGGACAAATCATTTTTTCTTGGCAGTGGAGTCTGCAAAATCCCCATTTTTAAAGCACTAAATCTCCCTCCTTTGACAGGAGTAAGAAAGCATTAAAAGCTTTGATTTAGCTGGATCATACAAAATAGTTTCTCATAATTATCCTTTTGGATGATATATGCTTGTCTTTTTTCCCCTTCTTATTAAACCTGAGGTCTCCATTTTTCATCCAGCTGTATTACTAAATTAAATTGCCTTTTGTTGTATTCAAGTTAAGCACTTTGCCGAAAGCTTTCCTTGTTCAGGGAAATAACATTTACCCAACGTGCTCCCTGTTTTACTGTTTAAATTTACTGTTTGCAATTGTTTGGTTTGCTAAGCAATTTGAGGTTATTGTTTGTTTTAATAGGAATAATGAATCAGTGTAATTTAGTGTTGTGTCTTAGAGTACAGTATCCGGGAGAGGGGGGACGGGGGGGGACGACACACACCAAAACAAAACCACAAAACCCCACAGTTCACAAGGAATTCTTATTTTGAATTGAAATGTAGATTGCAAACATGACAGAAAGAGCTTCTCGCATGTCCAGCTTTACTAACTTTCCATTTTTATTGCTGCATGAAAAGGAAGTCTAGTTGGCTATGAAAGAATTCCATGGGGGGTATAGTCATGCTCATTGACAAAATAATAGAAAACAGTTCAACGTGGCATCTTTCTTGGACAGTTTGTGTCTGCACGTTAAAAAATTGCTGTGGAAGCCAGGGCAGCTTCAGCCAGAGTTTTAATTCTGTTCTTGCAAGGAGAAAGCTAAAATTTTATTGGGCTAAATTATATAAGAATCTATACCAAAATTTAATAAAAACTATTCATGATCAGCACAGTAAAATAAATTGCTCATTTAGGGACTTATGAGATGCTGTTCAAGATATTATACAAGGAAATGAATTCAGAGGCCATTGTTTGTCATGTAGTTCTTTCCAGTGAACATTGCCTGGGCGAATGCTTAAAGAGCATGGTGCGTGTGGAGGTCTCCCTGTCCACTGTCTCCTTCTTGCTCAGGATATTTCAGATCATGCACTGGGTCTGTCACTGGACATGTCATTGTTTGCCCTTTGCTCAGGTGCAGTGAATGTCACTGTATTGGAACTGGTCTTTCCTGGGTTGTACCAGCAAGAATTTACAGCCATGATAGCCAGATTATGGTCTATAAGGACACGCGTTGTTCTCTTTAACATCGAACCCAAAGTTAATAATGCTATGAATTATACAAGGCCTGATAAATGTGGAATTGAAGGTAACACAGGTCAGTGCAGCTTTATGAAAAATAGATCACGTCAGATTCATGGGGTGGGCTTTTGAAGAAATTCTAAATGTCATTGATAAAGACTGGCATCATTGATGTAGATCTATCTATGGGTTTGATTTCTGTGACATGGCATTTTGACCAATAATTTAAAACAGTGAGAGACCAACGTAATACACCAGTGGGTCTAGTGTTAAAGAGAACTTATGCAGGCTTTGAACTTCACTAGGCTTTCCTGGCATGATCAAGTTAAGGGAAGAACTGACTTCCCGTAGAGAGGCTGGAGCAGAGCAATGTAAAGGATCAGAGATCTGGAAAAGACAGCACCGCAAACCATACAAAACAAGTGGATATGGGCTTAAAAATTGTACCTAGGAAGGTATACTTTGACTACTGGAGACTGCCAATAGACATATGGAGGTTGTGGAACTTTTCTACTTTGAGGGTTTTTAAAACGTCGATGTAGATTATCCTAACGGAATAGGTTACTTTTGAAGGTCGTATACAACTTCCATGATATAAGGATTGACGAGAGAATGTGCAGAAGAGGCAAGAGCGAGGAAACCCAATGGAATGGGTAACACATACTGTATGCTGTGGAGCCCTTGAAAAAAATTAAGGCACAAGCGACCGATGCTCCGAAGGAGGTTGTCAAACGAGATGTTAGAAACGCAGAGGGTACAGGTATGGTCAGCAGTGCTGGCTCGCATATTTATGACTGTATTTGTAAGATTTTATTGAAGGGAATAGGCAAAAAGTTATGTGACAGTAGATGGGAAGGGAAGACTGAAGAATTTCCAGGAATGCCAAAAGATTTGTGGGGTGTGTGAATGTGGAGTGTGAGTTTTGGCTTGTTGTACAGGAAGTTATGGACATGGTGGCCTCTGTCAGCCCTGAAAATCTATGAATGTGTAATTTCCAAGATAGCTTTGAAAATCTCTCCTAAAAGGCTCTATTTGCTCTTTGTACCCTTCATAATAAATTGAAAAGACAGTCCTTTAGAGAAAAGCTTTTTCTTCTCAGTCTTATACTCCCATTTTTCCTGTTTTTCATCTAAACCCCGCTGCTGTAGCAGATGCTGATATAACTTCTTCAGTTGACAGTTTCAGGCACAGCGTTAGTTTGTTGCCAATTTGATCATCTTTTCGATTTATTTATTTATTTTTAGAATTAATAGTCCATGGTATTTTTTTTTTAATATTTTTCTTGCTCTGCAGTACCCCCTATAAATGCCTTGAGAGGGAATGCAAGCCTTTGAAATAAAACATTGTAGGAAACATTCAGCCTGTTATCTAAGTTAGGCAATAGGTTTTCTGCATGATCTCTAATGTACTCGTGATGTTAGTATTAGTGATTTGCAAGTATCAGAAAGGTTTGTGGAGCTTCACCTCTGGGCAGCTGAGTATTGCAGAATACTTACATTAAGGCTTATGAGGAAGACCTGTAAGTCAGAGAAAGATCCAAATTTCATAATATGCCATTTTGTTTTCAGTAGTTGGAAGTCACAAACTACTCTTTCTTTTGATGTTTCAGTTTTTGCATTTCATGTAGATTATAATGTCGATAATAATTAGAAAAAAGTGGCCTGAATTAGTCTTTTTAAAAAGCTAAAAATCAGTCTTAGGATTGCAGCCAACACTGCATGGACATTTGATGTGATAAAGGTACACACACTGTCACATCCTTCTGAATGCTAAAATTTATCTCGCAGATTCTCCAAGTGAAGTTAGTACTTTTTCCTTCTGCTAAGTAAGGCATTGGAGCATATAAGCCATACAAACACTTTCATAAGTTAAAATTTTCTGACTTTATTCCTGCAAAGAACAGCCCAAATATTACTGAAATGGAATTTGTCTGCGCTGCTCTAGACATATGCTCCTGCGCTAATGATCACTTCCTGCTATGAGGTTAATCAAATATTAATAAACTGATCATGAACGTCAGACCTGCAGAACTGCCCAGCTTTCTTCTGGATTAAAAGCACTTTTCATTGAATTATCTGCAAAGCTACCTTATGGTCCAAAGCTGGTTATTAGTTTCTGAGTGTTCTGAAGTATCAGCAAAAAGGCAAGACATGAAAGTAGCAGTTTTCCATATTGAAGTGTGCTGCATGAAACATCTACCTGGTTTCCAGGCTCTTAAAACAAAATCTTTTTGCTGTTTTTGGCAGATTTTGGTTGAAATTTGCATCAAACTTTCATATCACGGAATCACATGATAGCAAACTCTAATTTGTTTCCACAAAGTACAGGCGTGATACTACAGACCTCTTGCATGGTTCTGCTAATTATGCATATTTTGGATTTAATCATGTTAGTAAAACCATTTAATTATTAATCATAAAGAGGGGAGAAAAGAACCCTACCCACATGAAAGCTGAAAAGCTCTGCTAGAATATTTTGCTGAGCTTCCCAAATTGTCATTTAGGCAATAAGAAATTGGGTGAAACTAGAGGTATATGAGACCATTTGTTAGCATGCCAGTGTGTTCTCAGTGACGTGGCAAAATTACATGGAAAGGGTAAATTGTTACTTAGCTTGTGTAGCTAAAAAGATGCAGTAGCAATCAGAAGATGTATTACAGATGGATGAGAAAATGGAATGAGACTGCTCCATTGGGTTCTCTCGAGGGATGCGTCTAGTCCATCCAAACGAACTTGAGAGCTCTCTAAATGGGGGAAGCCACAGAAAAGCTCAGGAACCAAATGGTTCTAGCAAGGAAAGGCAAATTGCAGTATACTGACCTTCATTTGGACGTGTCTCAAGACTTGGAGGCTTGGCTGCGTATGTTCTATAAATGGACTTTAATCTTGTTTGGAGGATCTAGGAGACACTACTGTGCCTGACACAGAGCATGGTGCTCCTCGTCTCAGTGTGCAGCTTTGTGAGGTTTGCAGAAAGCTGTTGTGAGAAGAGATGAAAAGTTCACCTCGCCAGCCAAATCAGCCGAGTCCGCTCCAGTGATCAATGAGGAGACAGACTTCCACTCTGCTGCTCCAAATTTGTCATTAGTACGTTAACGAGGCTCTGAGAGCCTCAGGTTATTGAGAACCCATGTCCTGGGACATCTTCTGACCATACCTTCTGTCCAGGTATCTTTTGATCATCCAAATGAATTGTTGCTATCTGACTCAATAGTTAAAAAACCTGAAAGGAGTGGCAGGAACTGCAATCCCAAAAGGAACGGTGATGGTGCATAATCCCATATTATGAGAAGATATCAACAGACCCTGAGGATTCTTTGGCATAGGATTTTGCCTTCAGTACAGACAATGGTTAGGTACAGTTCCTAAGTAGATAAGAGTTGTGATGTGGGTAGGATGGCATTTTGTGCGTTCCTAGTGTCTGGTTCTTATGGTCTATGCTGACATTGAGCCTACCTCACTACATTTTTGAAAGCTATTTTGTATGTGGTCCTCTGTAAGTACAGTGAAGTCATGTTTGGCACGGATTCTGCTTCCCTTTTTGCACACCCATTGCCCTGAAGGCACCTGCTGTATTAGGACATAGCAGTTTTCAGGATTGGATTCCCTATTCGTAGAATCACAGAATAGTTTGGGTTGGAAGGGACCTTCAAAGGTCATCTGGTCCAACATCCCCTGCAATGAGCAGGGACATCTTCAACTACATGAGGTTGCTCAGAGCCCTGACCAACCTGACCCGGAATGTTTCCAGGCATGGGGCATCGACCACCTCTCTGGGCAACCTGGGCCAGGCTTTCACCACCCTCATCGTAAAAACATTTCTTCCTTGTACCTAGTCTAAATCTTCCCTCTTTGAGTTTAAAGCCATTACCCCTTGTCCTATTGCAACAGGCCCTGCTAGAAAGTTTGTCCCCATCTTTCCTGTAGGCCCCCTTTTAAATACTGAAAGGCCGCAATAAGGTCTCCCCGGAGCCTTGTCTTCTCCAGGCTAAACGACCCCAACTCTCTCAGCCTGTCTTCCTAAGAGAGGTGCTCCAGCCCTCGGATCATTTTTGTGGCCCTCCTCTGGACTCGTTCCAACAGGTCCATGTCTTTCCTGTGCAGAGGGCTCCACAGCTGGACACAATAGGATAGGACAGCGATGGAAAGGGTGGATTTACATGGTAGTGATGTTATTTGTTTGAGTTGAGCTAAGAATCCGATTTTATTGAGGGTGTTACAACTTCGGAAAAATCCCGTGAGCCTGAAAAGGGCATCTGCTTGTTTGTTGCAGCTTTAAGGGTTAAGTATTTTTACTGTTTTAAAACAAAGCTCATCTTTTCCTTTATTATTCATCTTAATATATTTCCATTATTAAAAAAACACCACCAAACAAACAAAAAACAAAACCCAAACATAAACCTTCCAGATTCTGCTGAATGAACTTCTACAAATGTAATAACATTTAGATTACACATATCATGCTTGTGGTGAATAGAGTATTTGAGTAACAGATGAGAATGTCAGAGGAAGATTGAGGACTGACAAACTCGCTCTTATTTTTAATGAAAGTATGCACATCTGCAATGTGTTAGAGAGTATGTAAATTGACTCAAATTCAGACTTTAAGTACAGATAAGAGATGACCAAAATTCAATACAGACTGCTGTAGAACTACAAGGCAATGCAGATATTTATTGTCATGAAAGCAATTTCTGGCTCCTTTGTATCCCATCGGTATAAGTTGAGGGCTTCATTCGATGCCTGCTGGGATTTAAAGAGAAGCCACTAATGTTTCCCTTATTCACTGGCCCTGTAATTTAAATAGAAAAATCACTATGCATTATCATTGCTTGGCAGTCTTTTATCTAATTGTTTAGGGCAGTCCTTTTCTGTAACTGAGAAAGCTGTAGTGATAACAAACAGGCAGGTCAAGTTGTAATTTCAAGAGCCATGAATAAAGTAGTTATTCATTGTGGTGGTTCTTTATGCTGATAGAGAGCCAAGCCTGGATACGAGGAACAGTTCTGAAAGTTGTTATCCCGTTCTGGAGAACCAGCAGCCCATCTCAGCTCCTGTTGCTGAGAGATGATGGGAAGGAGAATCCCAGGATGGTCGAATGAGAAAGGAAAAGGCAAAGAAATTGCATGGGATACAGGGAGGAAGGTACCGTTTCACCATAGATTACAGCAGTAGTTGTGCATCCTGGAGATTGTTTTATTAATGCAGTGTCATGTAACTTATGATGAATGTGGTCAGTTAGTTGTGTATACTACAGCCTCAGTAATTTGTATTAGGAACAGTAAGTTTCTGATCTATATGAAGCTTCTTTAATGTAGGATACTTGTTATTGGATACTTTTTCAGCAAGAAGCTTCCTGAGGGCTTACCCTTTACCTGCTGCTGTCTCTGGTAGCTCTGGGCCTAAACTCACCTTTCCACAGCACCTGGAAGCTGTTGAGCAAACCTCATTTCCTTCTGCTAAAGAAACTTTTTCCCTGTTTTATCAGCTGAGGAGGATATTCTCATAGTAGACAGTGGTAACCAAGTCTCAGACTTCAGCTGTTCCAGCTTCCCATGCTGCTTTGCGGAGCATAGTGAATTACAGAGGATTTAATGTTCTACTCCAAAGTCAGATTGTTATGCAGAGGCAGCCTGGAAACTTCATTCAGATTCAACAAAATCCTTGCCATAACTACTGGATTCTTCCAAACCAGCAGGTGAGAAGACCAAAAAGATGTAAGCAGTTGAGGTTTTTTGGATGTCAGAAAGGCAACTTAAAGTTGTTGCGGGAGGAAGTCTAAAGTTGATTATGAAATCAGTTGTGAGGCTGTGACGAAAAAGTCAAATGCAGATTTAATTATTTATCTTTTTCTATCTATGTCAAGGCTTTCATTTATTGAAACTTCCAAGCAAATGATTAAATTCATTTCTAATCCTAAAGCACTTTGGCATAACGTTAAGTCTTACTACTATTAAAAGTGACTAAAACTTAATGAGTGCTTAAATATTCTACTGATACATTTGCATTTATTAACTGAAGATTAAACTACTGTTCTTGAGCCCTTTTGATGGTGGGAGGCTTCATTCCTTGAGCCACCACCTGAATGGCAGCATCCTCCTCTGAAGCACCGTCCAGGTGCCGGGGTGACTTCTCCAGCTGGTGCTGGGGATCCGAGTGAATGAATTGGTATGGGGTAGTCTGAGGAGCTGTTGTTTCAGTCCAGGCAAACTTTGTCACAATTAAACTTTATTCAGTTAATATTTTAGTAGAAAGTTTTTTCTAATGCCTGCGGGTGAGGTAGCCAGAACCTAGCTCTTCTGAGCTGCAGTGATATTTATTTCAAAACAGTTTAAGAATGTAGAAATCAAGAACAAGAACTGAACAGTTGTCAATTCACTGTCTTAGCACCTGCTTTTATTGTTGAATTAAAAAAGCTCTGGCAGCTACCACCGACTCCACCAGATGTTGAAAGGAGTTTTTAAGATGAATAGTAGACTGTGTCAGATGATGTAAGGAACATTAATTTAAAGAATAAAATCATACTCTTGTCAGAACTGATACAGAATGTAATGAAATATCAAGGACAAGACTGAAAAGATGTTTTTAAAAAAAAATTTGTATAGGATAGGCTTATTTAAAAGAGACTTTCATGAAAATCAGCTTCCCAGGTCTTAAAAATATGGCACAGGTTTCAAGCAACCAATTCTTCTCATGTACATTGACGCAACTCTTCACTTTCGTGGGTGACATGAAGAAACATTTTTGGTAACATAGTTGCAGGGAAATTTCATCTGGATTATAATAATATCACTATCTGATAGCCAACTAAACAGAAATGAAAATCAACATATTTTGAATATTGTATTTATACCCACAATGAAATTCTGATAATGTGTGTTTTTCTTATACATACATACATACATACATACATGCATGCACTCATGCCTTGAAGGTGATTAGAGGACATTTGCATATTCAGAGACTCCCATTAAAACCAATGGGATTTTGATCATGCAAGTAATTCTACATGAAATTTTCATTAACGGAAACTAGGCTGGTATGTCTGGATTTGATTTTCATTATGTGTGCTCCTGGTGTTTTGCTGTGCATCCATGAAGGAACTCCTCTTCCCTTACTTGTTGCTGGCTAGGCGTAGGATGGGTAGCAGCAAGGGCTGTGGTGTGTCTCATTTCCAGCTGGGTTTTGGTCTGGAATAGAAAAATGGTTAGGTTTGTCTCTGCAGTGTCATTGCCTAAAAGGCTGTGCTAGGCTAGAGATCGGTACAGAAATAGTTTCCCCATTCCCATTAATAATGCAACATATGTACAACAGAATCCCCTATTTATCTCTCTCCTCTCATAAATT
This sequence comes from Vanellus vanellus, assembly GCF_965231255.1. Classification (NCBI taxonomy): domain Eukaryota; kingdom Metazoa; phylum Chordata; class Aves; order Charadriiformes; family Charadriidae; genus Vanellus; species Vanellus vanellus. Next base: position 5,583,971 of record NC_138919.1, read on the forward strand.
TCATGTTATCCATAATCTTTTCACATTACTGCAGAGATACGGGTACATACAGTCGAGGATTAGGCTGTGACTTAGCTATTTGGCAAAGAGCTGTTCTTTGGTAGCGAGCATGGATTAGGTCCGTCAATTTGCAAGGTAAAATTTGCCTGTTGAACAATTTTGTCATCTGTCTTCAAAGAAAATTTCTACTTTACCATTTTTTTAACAAGCAATATGTGAAATCAGTGACTGTTACCATTCCTCAGCTGGGTTAGTTTGTTTGGTCACCTTTAGCCAGGCACGAAGGGACTCTGCAAGCATATTATAACTAAAACATTTAAAGCAATTACTTTTTGGGTAGCACACAGTGAAATCAGCTAGGACTTTGCTTAAGTATCAGTAGCTCAGTATCACCTTAAGTATCAGCTCACTGGCCCTGATAAGGCACCTGAAGACCGCACGCTGTTGCGGGCGGCATCAGTTATAAGAAGAAGGGTTGGCCGCCTAGGATGAATCTTCACTGTGGCTGAGTTGCCGTCGCCCACCAAGACCACCAGAATGGTAACACCGACAGCTTGACCTGATTATCCAACCAACCTCCCTGGTTTTCTTCCTTTAGGACTTTGTACTTTTCCATGTTGGTATTTTTCCTTTTGAGTCCTTGAGCTGCTAACGATCCCTGATCTCCTTGGTGCTACCTCTACTTGTAACTTTGCCTTTGTTATTGTTCTACGGGCTTTCACACGTCCCTTGGATGTCTCAGGAAAACTGCTAGGAAAAGTTTGTAGTAGGAGCTTAATTCTCATTGAGGTTACCATTTCTAGTTAGCAAAACCTTCCTTGCGTTTATCCATCAAACTTAACCATTCACTTTTTTTCTACTTTTACTCTCTTTACTAAGGGCATGGAATGTTACTTCATCTCTCTTCAGAAACGCAGACCGTGATGAGCAGAGCTGCAGGGGCATCTATGGTTCAACCATTTGAAACCACAAATGACTCCAGGAGACTGCCAAGTCTTAGCACCCTTCTGAATCGAGCCCAGTAAAGTAATTTCTTTAGAATTATATAAATAAATAACTAGAAATTTATGTTGAAGCATTCTGTGTTTGGGACTAAATCCTCCTTTTCCTGGAACAGGCATTTATTTGTCTTCTCAGGCAGGATAAGAGTAGCATATATTGAAGTTAACAGATTTACCAGCATAAATGAAAGAGCGGCCTCTCATGTCTGAAATCAGGACAAGATAGTTTAAAAAAAAATCCTAATTAAATTTAAAAATAAAAATCAGTAGAACTATTTTTACTTGAATTCAAGTCAGTATAGTCCATTGGGTAATAGCCTGGAAATAGAAAACTTTTCATGTAGATGATTCAGTTCTGAAGATGAATATTCTTTCTCATCATTTTTTTCTCTCTTAGTTTAATAATGGTGCCTATGAGAAGGAAGGGAGTTGGGATTTGATGGAAAGATCTCTCTTTAAATAATTTATAGTGAATTTTGATGTTAAAAACAGTATGGTAATTCTTATTATATATTAGTAAATTTCATAAATTCAAAAGGCTTTGTTTGTATAAATACTTAGAGATTTCCTGGACCATGTTTTCTTCCATTAGCTCTGAATATAGACTACAGTCATTAAAAAAAACAACCAACCAACCAACCAAACCAAAACCAACAAAAAAACCCACAAACAAAATCCTAAGGCACTTTCCATCTATAATCCTGTATTACCATTACCTTGGCAACAAATCTACACCTGATTTATTGTAAATCCAGTACTGTTGTAAATTCAGGTAAATTTGACCAGGACTTTACCCAAATAGCCTTGTGAGACCGTGCTAAAGTGCACATGTTTAAAAGGTAGTAGATGCTGGTCCCACAGTTCTAGGTTGTGATTTCCGACTCGTGCTGTTGTTTGGATATTGCTGCCTGTGGAAGATCCAGCTAAAGTATAAATTGAGAATTTGCATGCAGACTAGCAGAGGATTCAAATAATTCCAAGCTGTCTTGAATCCTGATAATTTTAAGTTGTTCTCTGGCTTCTGGTTTAACAGATATCTATAACTACAAGTTATGGTTGTTTGTTCCACAGTATTGTACTTTATGGGGCAGGCACATCTCGCCAGCAGCACTTAGACCAATGCGTCTCTCGTACTTGCCCTCCACGGGAAAGGCAGAGGGGTCTCCTGGGGACAATCTTCAGGCTTTGTGACACTTGAGAATTTTTGTACCTCGCCATATCTTTATATTTTCTCTGTGAAGCTGGATGCACACCAAACTCCTCTATCCTTTTGAATCTTTATGGGATAGCCTTATAATATGTTGACAGAATTTCTACTGAGTAGCAGTAGATGGTGATGTTGAAGATCTAATTGCTCAGGGTTACTTGTGCTTGATTGGAAGGAAGACCCAAGTTAAAGTCAGAATATGTTATGCAGTGTCTGATTTGCTTACCTTTCTTATCTATTTCAACACAGGGAGTATAAATTTCATACACCTAACAAATGACCAAGACTGGAATGATATTATAGTACTCTTCTGGGTACAATAGGCTATGTAATCCTGTTGTTCAGCAATGCAAAATGTGCTCATCAGGAGATTACCTCTTCTGGAAATTCAACTCTCTCTTCTTCTTGTTTTGTTTTTTTAAAAAAAAAATTAAAGCTTTATTTTCAGAGCACCCCACTTTTCAATGTCAATAAGGTCCCTAACTTCTTTTCCAGCAAAAATAAATTTGAGTTGTCTTGTGTGCCTTTATCATCACTGAAGACTTGATCCCTTAAGGGGGGAGTCTGTTTTTTCTCTGTTTTAGCAGTGCCTAATACAAGGGGATGACAAGTAATTAATGACCGCCAACTAACACAAAGTCACTGTGGCCTTGGGATTTTGTGCATCCCATAAAAATCTGTTCACAGCTATGTGTTTCAAAGATTTGGATAGATACTTCTTTGACAGCTACATGATACAGTAAAATGGAGAATGTGTATTTGGCCAGCAGAACTTTCTCCAGATTATATATCTCGGCAGTCAGTGTTGCAAGAGCTATGTAAAGGTAATTGATAGTTTAAGACGTTAACAAAATTCATCCTGTTGGGCTTTTTATAGAAGGCTGGGGAATCCAGCTGCTCTGCACCTTAGCTAGTCCTATAACATACTGTCACTATTCTTGCCTCCAGCAAAGGCAAGTTGAAAGAAAGGTAGATCATCCATCCAGCCCGCTGAACAGAAGAAAAATTGCAATGCGAATTTTGCCTCTTCAGTAGATCTGTCTTACTTCTGGAACTATTTTTTTTTTTTTTTTTTTTTTTGCTTTTCTGTATTCCCTTCCAGTAAAGACAATAAAACAAAAGGGGAAAAAAACCTTCAGAATGCTCCCTGCTCTGTCGAATTAAAACTAGTAAGCAATCAGTGTAGTGTGCATCTAGAAACGATACAGAGTATGTTTTTTACAGTGCTATGCTATTTACAAGAAGTAAAGCCTGGAATGAGTTATGGAAGTCATTTCCTCATGTATAGAAGTGAATTTTATCACATCTCTCGCCAACTTTATGTCTTCTACTTTATCACTAGAGTTTCTGCTGGCTTATAGCCACTGTCCCATTTTAATAAAGAAAGGAGAGAGGCCCTAATCCGGAAAATGCTTTAAGCCCATATTTAATTTTAAGGCTGCTGAAGAGTTGATGACATTGGTGGAGACGTTCATGTTCACATAAAATGTACTATGCATGTGTTTAAAGGCTTAGTTGGATTTTTCCCAAAGGAGGTTGCTGAAGTCCTGTGCAAGTGTTTCAAGTAATACTATTCTGAACATCAGGGAAAGCTTCTCAGGGAGTTCAGAAACTTTGGTTTGGATAAAATATAGCATGATTTTTGTTTGTGATTTGGATTTGACAGTATGTCTGGAAATGTTAATTATTGATATTTGGAAGTGGTGCTGCAACAGAGAATACTGCTACATGTTTTGTTGCAAAAATTGAGCAATTTTGTAAAGACTGGTGGAAGAAAAACATGATCTGGATATATACTTCAGTTTGATGGAAATGCTCAATGAGGTGTACGTTTTGAAGCAAAGCAAATCTTTCTTGAAAATCCAAATGAAGAGAATGGTCTCTTCTACTTTTCTAGTTTGATAAATCAACATTTAGGAGTGTAAGCTGCTCTCTTTGCTATTAACAATAGTGCTTTCATGTGAAAATGTATACGTAAGAAGATGCCCAGTATTTCATAGTAGCTTCTAGGTTGTTTTTGTTTCTTCCTTTTTGTCTTGATACCTGCACCATAGTTCAGGTGGACTGTGAGAAAATCCCAGACTAAGCCTGCCTTTTTCTCTTTTTATACGCTCCATCTATTGTATTTTGTATGTCAAATAATTTCTCATCCTGCTTTGCAGTAGCATTCATGCATGAATGATACTTGGTTTTATCATTCTGTTGGACTCATTTGTGGATCCATTGTAATAAAACATAATACAATTTTGATGCTTTTGGATGCAGAAAACAGAGCTGCTCAGAAATACTGAGCTGATCCAGTTGTTCCCCCTCGGCCCCCCCCCCGATACTCTGCTACAAATAATGTGGATTTCCATTTTGCCTATGGAGGGTACTGCATTACGCTGTTGTTCTTAAAGTGACATGAAAACATTCTAGACATGAAACAAATTCAGTGTAAGACAATTATTTTGAATTAAGTTGTGATTTAATCTGGTCAATATCACAGTTTATGGCTTTGTGAAAAAGAATGATTTTGTAACTGCTGTCCTATTCTTAACATAGGTAAGTGAATTGCTCTATGCTTTTAATTCCATATTGACATTACTAGAACTCTGAATTCCTTTTAGAACATTTGCTACAGTGATGTAAAAAGTGATCGTTCCATACACTGTATTGAATTTCATGGTAATTTAAATCCACCGAGAATATTGCTGAAATAATTTGATGAAGATAATCTTTTTTCCCAGTACAAATTGTCAGATTGATCTTGGTTATCTTAAACCCTTTACAAATAATTATTTAGACTTTAAGTTGATTGTGAATACTAGATAATCAAAAGTTGAGGACTTTAATGAATGTATTTTCACTTTGCAGTTCATTTCCCACAATATTGTAAAGAATTATCTTGGTCCAGGAATGTTTGCCACCATTATTTCTTTAAAGGAAGTCCCAGAGAAAATTATGTTTAAATATTCATACTGGAAAACGAATTCTAAGAATAAAGGTTTTGAGAGAAATGGCTTCTGGATATGGTGAAGACAAGCAGATTTAAATTTAGCTTGTTGATGTTTATGTGTCTGTACAATATTGAAATCTGATTCATTTGGCTCTTTGTCACTTGGAAATCTAAATCTTTTGCCCTTATCTACACCTAGTGCCTTTACATTTGCAGCAGTTTTCCTACCGATTTTCTCACAAATATATGCGAAAATATATGAGGCTGTATAAACAGCAGTGATCGCGATCAGTGTCATCCCAGGTTTCCTGTACCTTGCTGTACCTCACCATTCACAGTAGGATTAAATGCTGGGTTGGTGGGGTTTTTTGGATCTCCTATCAGTTTGCAAGTTGAAAAAAACATATGACAGGTGTATCCTCGGTACCCTGCTGAGAGGCAACGAGCTTTATAAGGAAGGTTTAATCATCACAGCTACTGCCTTAAAATGGACAGAGCAGTTCTACTTAGCCTGTCAAGCATGGAAGAAATTGCTGTAGGTGAAATGACCTCTTACTGCAGGTGAGACCAGCTTTCTGACGCTGTGTCAGCGCTCTCCTCTGGCACTAGCGAGAAGAGAATGTAAACCCAAAAAGGTCCTGTGGAAAAAAAAAAAAAACAACACCAAATCTTTATAATTGCCTCTCTTTATCTTTTTAATGCCCCCGCCTACTGCCTTGTGTGGTATTGTATGGTGCCTCCGAGGTTGAAAAGACTGGAGGAAAAGCAGTGGGATGGTTGACTGTTCTAAGGCACCTAATGCCAGAAGAGGCAAAGGGAAGCGTGTGGGCGTTGGTGAATGTGGGCCCCTTGGCCTCCGTCCCCTGCTGGGCTGCTGGCCCAGAGTGCCGTCAGTGGTGAGGGAGATGAATGCTTGCAGTGGGTTTCAGAGGCATGCCAGGCGTTCCCTCTGTTGCAAAAGGCAGAACGCCTCTCTGGAAGTCAGGTTTCCTCAGCAAAACTGAAATCAATACATTAACCTGAAGGTAAACAGAAGGCAGCAGGTGACCTTACTGTGCTGGGGTGGAGGGGCAGGGGGCGGTTACACCCATGTTGCACCCAAAGATCAGAGACAGCGTGGGGACCAAATGTGGCCTGGACCCTCAAATACTTCAATCGCACCTGGATGCAATTTTACTTACTCCACAACCTGCCACCCGGTGGGTGTGCGTTGTGGGGCCCAGGGTGCCCTGCGGTGCCTCCCAGTGGAATAAAGCATTAGCAGGGAATTCCTGCTTCTGATTGGCCAGTTCAAATTACCTCAGGGCCTGACGGCTGCCTGGCACACAGCCTTTCCCCCACCCCATGCTTTGATGGGGGCCTGCAGGTGGTTTGTGCCCAAGGTATGTCGCTGCTTTTCCAGCCAAGCACCTCCCTTCACCTATGGGGCTGCGTAGCCCCGGGCAACTGCCCCAGCCTGCCGCCCGTAGAGCCCTTGGTGGCCAGGGTAGGGCTCTGCTACCACAGGCAGACCCCTGCACTTCTAGATGTTTAACCTGCAGGGATGGTGCTTGGAAATATCGTCCCAAGATTTTTGAAGGCCAGTAAAACGCATAGTGCGAGAGGGGCTGCCGTGACGGTGTTGTTGGCTGTGGTATCCAGCATCAGTTATCGATGGATCAATATATGATCGGTGGAATGGCAATGAGAAGGGCTACCCCCCATCTGACGTGTTCAACAGCACGAGCTGTTGAAGCCAAGTCCATCAGGTCAAGAAGCAGTTGGGAAAGGCTGGAAGTGAGAGGCATGAAAGGTTTCTCTGACTCCTGTGCCTGCCCAAGAGTATATCCCTCTTTAGTTTTGGGGTGTGGGTTTCCAGGTATGATAAAAATGAACTGGTTTAAGCTTTATTTTTTTAAATTGTGTAGTAAGACATAGTCACTCATTTCGAAACTAGCATGGCTTGACCTCACTAAAGTCACAGAATTAAAAGCTGACCTTCCTTTGGTCAAGAAGATGAGGAATTATATTAGCTAGCTGGGAGATGCATCACTGCTAGGAGAGTAGGCAGGTGTAGGTATACCATTATCAAACCTCAGAAAAATAATTTTAGGCGCCATGGACCATTAAAGGCCATTTCAGTCTCTAGAACTTTTGGGTACCTGAAGATAAACAGGTATTTGGCTTAATATCAGGTTTCTTCACTGCTGTGAAAGACTATTTTTTTTTAATTTATTTTGACATTCTTTTATTCATAGCAATCTTTGGTGGGGGGAAGAGATTTAGAAGGTCACATGGGATAAAATTTATAGCACAACCACTGAGCCATTAGAGAATTAAATGAACAGCCTACATGGCCAGGACAAGACCTGCGGACTCTTGGAACAGAGGTGAATTTCACCTGTTCTCAGGAAAGATCGATTTCTCTAAAAGCTGCTCTGCTATCACTGAAGATTGGTTTTCCACACAGTATACTCCTCCTGCATATTTTCAGCAACTGAAGAGCAACATGTTTGCAGACAAACCATAAAGATCAGTGTTTTTCCTTCCCTCTAAGTCTTCCAAAGATCCCAGTTTGATCTCAGCATGATTTTGAAAGCTTTGATCTTTTAAGGTTTAATTTAGTCCAATGACAACATGGTTCTCCAAGGCAATTCACCTTTCCCTGACTTGTTTAAAAGAAGAAGGAAAAAAAAAAAAGGGTGAAAAGGAAAGGCAAAAAACCACTTTGTAAGTGAGGAACAAAACCTTCATTAGAGAGAAAGCATCTGAAAATCTCTCCAGCAAAATAACCCTTTGCAATCCCATTAGCCTGCCATCAAAAAATTGTTCTCGGTGGTGGTATACTCTCTGCACACCCTTGTTAATCCATTTTGAGATACTAAAAAAAAAACCCCCAAATAAATAGTTTATTTACTGTTTCAGTTCAAAGCTAATACATTTAAAAAGTGTAAAATTGTTTCACAGTTGTGTAGGACAACCTTTGCTAAACTCAAATGGAAATAAATAACAGTTCATTGTACCCCAGCTGAATCTTTTTTTTGTCAAACCCTCAGCTGCAGCCCTCTGTTAAAAATCTCATTATGTCTCTCATCACATGGCTGCACGTTCAGTTTAAGTTGCAACAAGAATTGGCTGCAGTAGCTGTATCTCCTGTAAGATATGACCATAATAATGAATGTAGCTTTGGAACCTAATTCTCTTTCTGTTTTCCATCCTTGTATGACAAAGGGAAGGCGCTGGTAGGAGTCCTGAAATGTGCTTTTGCTCTTAGGTTTGTTGGTTGTTTGGGGGAGCACTGGGGTGTGTGATTGCAAGCACGGTCTGTTTCATGGTCGTTTGACAATTGTCGAGGAGCACAGATAGAAAATAGGTGCTACTTTTTAATGGATGAAATTAAATGGAGTAAGAGTAGCACGGCTGGAATGCTGCTAATGTATTTAATTTGTACCGTACTGGTGGGTAATTGGCATTGTAACAAAGACCACTTCTCCACCTACCCCAATAAAAGTTATTGCTAGTTGCCTGTACCAAGGGCTTAGAAAGAGCTAAGAAACCATAATGTACTTAACTGATTATGTAATTCTGTTCCCTAGAGGGGAAAAAAGAGTTTCTCCACACAGTTGGTGATGAGCTTGTTCCCTAGAGCATGAAACATTAATCTGCATTTCTAAAGCCTCTTAGCTGAATATTAGTTAGCGGCCTGTGAACCCGAAAAGGTTCAGAGCAGGGTGAATTGTTAGGGGGTGATTGGTGCTAGGAATTTAGTGCTTCCTTTCAGTCACCAAGATCTGTCTTTGTGCGTACTGAATGTTGCTCAAAATTACAGTTGAACACGTTTTCTTAACTGCTAGGGAATTGTTCACTTGGATTTTCATTTCATCACTTGTTTCTCGTTCTTTTGTTGTCAGTTTGATGCAACAGAAAAACATGACTTACAAACAGCGTTTCACCTTGCCACCATCTCAGCAAAGTACAATGGTGTTTTCATCTCGCCATCATTTTGGCAAGTGTGCAGCAAGGATTATATAACACAAAAGGTATGCTTTTAGAAGGAGAAAATGGAGTGTGGGATATGAATCCTCAGGCACTGAGCATTTTGGTGTCACCAGTGGGGTTTAAAAAGGGACTAAAATCCCATTTGTCTGCACCACATTATATCGTGTTAAGCGATAAGTTTGAGGTCTGCAGCATATGCTTGAATAAGTGAGTAACAAACTATTTTACCTCTTGTAGTTCTTGGGTTGACTTTTTTGTCCCCCTCCATCTAACTCTGAAACACCGAACACAGACTGCAGCTAAAGACAAATTAGGATCAAATAGATGATGTGATGTGCTATTAAGATAACCGTTTGCTGTGTCTTGATGATGAGCTAAAGCTTAAACTAATCCCTGCATGTGGGATGCATAGAAATTTTAGCTAGCTCATACCTGTTGCGGGTTTTTTCTCTTCTTCTACAAAAAAGGGGTGCGATTGGAGATTTGGAAATTTTGCCTACTAAATCCCTGCTACTGCAGGAACTTAAAACCCTGGTCATAGCTGTGCTCCTTCTTCCACTCAATCTGTGGCGTTTTATGATTTCTATGCAATTTTAACTATTACTTGTTGAATATTGGATACTGCATTTGAGGACTCAGTCCAGTGTTCTTAAGCAATATTTAATATCCATTTAATATTAATATTCTTCATCAAAGTCACAATTTTATTTTAAATGATTATTTTTCTCATGATTTTTAAGCCATTGATCGTGTTATCATGGTTCTGTACTTGATATGACAGCTTAGAAACTTTTTTATTTTCTGATAATGAAAACTGAGGTTCTCATGTTATCGCTCGCATCTGAAAATGATAGTTTTAGCCGGCATCACGAGTAATGAGACTTTCAGTTTGGTCACAAGAGATAGTAAAACTATTTGTTGTAACGTTTCCAATTTTTTGCCCAGGTGAGAAAGACTAGAAAAACATATTCTGACGGGTTTTGACTGTCTGGTCTGTTCCCAAAAGGATTAAAAAACCCTCTTTCATATTAACTTAGAAGGAAAGGTTTGGGATGTTGTTTTCTCTGATACATTTCATACATTTCAGTACCCCGAGTCTAAATAATTTGGAACTTCAGGGATATGTGGAATATAAACCAAGCCCAGTATCGGTGATGGCATCTAAGACAAATGGATTCATACCTTTGTTTTATGCCATGTCTTGTCAAATTGGTAATGCGTTCACATTAGCTGATTCTCCAAGATATACAGCTCTATGTGCCCATGTAGCTAACATAAAAATCAAATAATTTATCTTTTCCCATCATTTGCTAGGTAGCTGTCTTCGTTTTAGTCTTGCCTTTTTTTTTTTTCTTTTTTGTAAGGGAATTACGATAACTTACAGCTTTATCTAATCACAGAATGCAAGGAAAAATCCACATAATTAAGATTTTAATTAATTTTACAGCCCTAACTTTCTCATTTTGGCAATAATATCAAAGTGAAGGGAGGAATTTACAAATGAATGATAATAGTAAGTTTGATAAGCTGTAAAGACAATTTAGTCTGAAGCACTGTTAATCAGGAAGACACCTTGACAGATACATGGATCTGTTTATGGTTCTTTTCATGGTGCCCTGAAAAAGGCTGATTGAAGGTGGATTTTTAACAGACTTCATGTGTATTTTCACATCATTAAAAATTAAAACAACATCATTCAACTGTTATCTTGAAGTAAGATATTATTGAAATGCTAAACAAGAGTTGGTTCTTCCAGGGTCTCAAGGAGGTGCACACCCTGTGAGAATTTTATTGAGAGTCACATCAATAAAGTCTTTGTGAATTACTTGTCTCCTCCGCTTGGTGAGGATGCCAGAGGCAGACAGCCGCAGTGTATGTGCCAATAACCTGCCCAGCATCACAAGGTTTAGAAGAGGAAGGACTTAGAGCCTCCCTTTTGAGATCCCCATCAGGCAAAAAGAATGGCAGCAGCCAGTGGAGTAACACGCTGAAAAATAGTGATCCAGGACACACAGTAACAGTGGGGCTCAGAAGGGCTGCCAAGGTAATTTGACAGCTGTTAGTGGAACTGGGCACTCAGCACTGATTAAACAGGTTGAGCTGCTGGCCTGGGGCTCAGGCTGCGCTTGGGGACGCGATCGGAGTGAGGCTTCTGAGAACAATAAATCTCAGCTCTGTACCAAGAGCAGGGAACAGAAGGTGTTGCTGCAGCAAAGCAAGAGTGCAACTACACCACTCTATGAAACAATTAAGTTCAGGGACTGGGCAGTCCCATGGCTGTTGTCTCAGCCTACAGTAAGGTTCTGTGTTTGAGAAGGAGAAAACTGAGTCATACAGGAAGAGTGTATCTGACAAGTGGCTGTGTGTACCAGCACAGGTGCTGCCTGTGTGCTCCTTCACCGAGAGCGCTGGAGCATTGTGTGGCTTCGGTTCAGCCTATAGTTAGCTTTAAGGTTCAGAGGAGAGGACGTGGGAGCCTTGTAGAAAGAAAGGGGCTCAGAGATGTTTTGGATAGTCAAGTATGAGTTACTCCTAGGCATATCCTCTGTACAGTCTTAGCCTGGCTGCATAACTACAGGTGAAAAAAAGCCACAAACCATAATTGTTTTGCTCCTCTGTGTTAGAGGATTTGGTTTATTTTCTTCTTGCAGAATTAGTGTTCTGAAAAGGATCCCTGTGAACCCCGTGGGAGGAGCACAGTTATTACCTGTGTAGGCTAGTGTCTCTGGGATTGCCATGAGATTTGCCGTACACGTAGGGTTCAGAGAAGGAGAAATGGAAGCCTTATAGTGAGGCTGACTTTGCCAAGGTCAGATGAGAGCTGCTGTTAGATATATTCCCTGTGCAGCCTTAGGAATATTCTCCTGTGGCATTAGTCTCAGCTCCCAGTTAAGGTTAGTGTACTGAGAAGGGAATTAGTAGACCTATAGGAAGACTGGGACTGGGAAGAGATTGCAAATGTCAACTGAGGTCTGCTACCAGAGTTATCCACTGAGCAGTAACATTCCCATGGCATCAGTCTCTGCCTACTGTATTTCACAAATTGGGTAAATCTTATATTGAGGACCGAGGACTGGGAAATCTGGCCCCACCAGTGTGACAAAACGGGAAAAAGGACTTCACTGTGAGATTCAAATTAACAATTTATTTGGACTTCACTCACAGGTCCAATGCGTCACTATTGCAAGTTCTAGGTGTACAATGGCAATTACACTATTGCAGTTTAAAAGAAATTAGTGGGATACACTATTGCAAGCTACAAATGATCCTGACAAGTAACAATACAAACCACAAGCGCGCTAGATATTAATACCTTAAACGAGTGCACCAATTACAAACTTAAAAGCATGCTATATACCGTACGTATGTTTCTTAGTCACTTACCCTCTCCCAGGTAAGGTCGCTCAGTTCCTGGGAAGTTACCCTGTACAGTGTCCTGGACAGGAGGGAGACGGATCTCCTACAGGCCAGCTGTATTGTTGGAGGATTCCCCATTTTCCTCCCCAAACCCTGTGGTTTATATTTCCTGACTCTGTGAGGGTGCGGGATTGTGCCTAAGTGGATTATATTTACCTCTGGTGGTGCGATAACTAAGTCTCTTTTGCCAATTTGTGATGTCTGGAGCTCAAAGTCACAGGAATAGTGGTGGGATGGGACTCAAGGTATTTTGTTTGTCCAGGGCCATTTGGTTTCGGTTCTCATATGCAATCTTGAGATAACCCCGGGCTGAGCTGTTTTGCAGCTCCCCCCAAGTTATCTCTGCATAGACAAGGCATGGCAGAGATGAAGCTGAGTTGGACCACAACTCCCTGCATCTCACCTATTGTGCTTAGAAACCGGTTTGGCTGGGTGGTCCCATACAACCAGAAACTCAGACCCCCCTGACTCACTCTAAATCCCATGTCTCTCATGCACCAAGTGCTGTGATGCATGGCAGCGCCCCACTTGGCACTACAGCATGCCGGAACTGGTGGTATAGACCAGAATCTGTAGCACACACATCAGTGATGTATGCTGCAATTGCGCATGGCCCTCAGATGGCGAGTTCTGCCCTGGTCCAAGTGTGGTAGAACTGCTGTTGTGCTGATCTCCCCTGTGGTTTACTTAGGTAACTTTCGTTATTGATGTTTGTGTGGATTTTGTGAAATGTCACCTGGTTTGTTTTTTTCAGTGTTTATATTGATATGTTTTTTCTGTTTGACGGTTTTTCTTGTTAATCTCTTTTTAATAAAAAAAAAAAAAGCTTTTCTTCTGCACATGCCTTCAAGCATGGAATTGAGAGTCATATGTCTCTGCACCTGTCAAAGGTGACAAAGATCCAAAATGCGACACAAACATTGCTAAAGTTGGGAATGTAAAAGGAGTAGGACCCATTCCCTTAGTAAATAGCTCTTTCTGACATACGGGCTATCTTAATGATGTTTTATTTTGGATTGAAAGTGTTCTCCGTATGAAGTTTTGTCAACACTGGCATGAAGCATTGGGGACTTCGAGGATAAAATAAATGATGTGTCTTGAGTTAAACCATTAATGACGTATTTTTAATAGGTAACCATAGGAAAAAGTACTGGAATTTATAGTTCTGGGGAAAGAAAGTGGGACAACATCAGCAACCATATTAGAAAAAAACACTATGTGCTTTTTGATTGTCCAGAAATGTGAAGTGGGCTAAGCTCTGCTTCTGTATTAATTCATGGCAAATCATTTGCCCGGTTCTGACACTAACAAGAGTCTATTTCATATTTGCAGACCCCCAAACCTCCCATGGTAGTTCAGTGCATTTCAGCATGATGGCTGATCAGGCCTGCACTCTGACACATCCTGCACTGATCATTTATCACAGTCATATATGATTTATTTACTTCCGACCCTTCCTAGTCGGCCGGCTGCCTTCAGGACAATGTGGCTACTCAGTTTAGTTGTGCTGTAAATTAATAGATTCATTTCACGTCACACTCACAGATTGTGCTTGCTTGGGTTTCCTTTCGATTAAAAATATAGCGGGAATTACTATTGAACGTTAGAATGCTGATTTTGACCAAATTAGCTTTGGGTGTAACTGACTCTGGAAGAATTAGGACTTCTGCATCTCTGGAAAATTTGGTGCTCTCTTTTCTGTTGTTTTACTGCTTTGTTCTATGGTACCATTGCAACTGTTTTGTTCATTATAGTAGAGAAGTTGTTTTGTCCCACCATGTACTTGTATGCAAGTCAGTCTGGGGGCATTTGGGATAAAAATGTATAGAGGAGCTAGAGGCAAATTTCTCTGAGTAGCCTACTAAAGTGGAGACAGGGTTACCAATCCCATAATATTCCCGTTGTAAATTCTGGCATAAGGGAGCACGATGGAAGCTGGGGTTGCAAGGCTTCTTCCACGGGACGGGTTATTTCAGGGCTTCTGTACTGTGTGGCTCTGAATTACTGCTGATCTGCATTCTGTCGATGCTGGGCTTTTTCTTTCTTTTCTCCCATGGAAAGTACTGACAAAGCACGATGAGAGAGATGTCTAATTTTGTTTTCAAAAAAATTAGAAATATATCAGCTAATTCTGGGGAAATATTTTTTTCTATCTGTCTCGTTAACGTACAAAGGCATGTTAATATTTAAACCTTGTCAGAATTTGGGGGTACCATGAGGCTACTTTGCTTTACCTCTCCTTTGACTATATTCCTGTGCATATTCCTGTAGGCATCTGTCATAAAACCCTTATGTGGTTATAAAGCTTTCCATTCTGCTGAGACTCCAGGCAAAGCATCACAGGAAGTATCTTCACTGGAACCCATTCCTTTGAAGTAAAATCTCTGCCAGTCCAGCATTAACAAAAAAGTATCAAAATATATGACAAGTCTCTGGATCTTTGTCACACAGACTATGCTTTATCTGTAATAGGTATGAGTTTAGCTCATCTTTCCTAAAACGAATGCAGTAGTAACACAGATCAGTAAATGTTGCAGTCAGTGCTGCAAATGGGAGAATTATAGATCGTATGCATGTACGTGCTGTAACCTTTCGGAGTGAAAAAGCAAATTTATTTATATATCTTTCATAATTCTCTCTGTTTGCCCGATCATTGCCCTTGCTGTGCTGTGTTATAGCTTCTTATGAGCTTTCCCCTTTGTAATGGAATATTTTATGTTGGATACTCAAATATCTATAAAGACACTAGTAAAAAAGTCTACATTTACAACTTAATGCAGCGAGGGCTGCTGGGATGTCTGTAATGTCCCTGTATTGGACATGGATTTAGTAGTAGAGAGATGCAACCAAGATGTTCCAGCAAATGGATTTATTTCAGTGCCAGGTAGAGATCGGAATGCTTGTACCGGGCTGCTAGTAGCCTTCCCCATAACCTTGGTGCTAGATCTTTTAAGGCCAGGGAGCTCTACCAATAAATGTGGTGGACATTTCAGAATGTAGAGGTAGGCAGAATCATTAAATATTTATTTGTCTTTCAGCATTTTTCTTTCCCTTCTGCAGAATCATCTTGTCTTTCATGAGAGAAAATTGAGGCCTATACATTTTGGGTATCAGACTCCTGGACGTGGCTCTCGTTGTAGCAATCCGTTCTTTTGCTCTTGGCAGCTCCTGAGCCCTTTTGTAACTCGCTACTTTGGGGTATCTTTTTCCCCATATCTCTGTCTGAAATATGGTCCTGAGCTTTGATCACTTGTTTGATTAAGCATAGTTCAAATTTGTCTGTGGGCTTCGGAGGTTTTGTATGACTTTTTCAAGTTAGAAAGATGTGATCCCGTCTTGCTTCTACAGCCATGGCATCATGTTCGTGAAAATCCGTGCACCAGTTTTATCTAAACTTTGAGGTGAAGTTCATGATCCACTGACTGTATGATTATCTGCAATAACGTTAATTTGGGCTAATTACACATACTTATGTGAACTGATATGTCTAGCTGTGTCAGCTATCCCTTACCGTCTTTCCCTGGAATTTTGGTCAAGAGCGTAATACCTAAAGATTGGGTTAAAGAATCTGAATTAGCAGTCTGAAGTTAAAAAGCTGATCACAGAAGCAGCTCTTGATTAATTGCTTTTTAATATTAATTGCTTTTGAAAATCCTGTTGTTTGTTTAGTAGCCAACGTTTCAGAGTCATGTTCTTGAATTCTGGTATCTGTCTGTCTTTTTAAGATCGGCAATTCCATTCATCCTTTTTGCTAACTATTTGTTGTCCTAAGCCACTTCTGAGTTATTCAGAGCCCTTCTTGACTAAAAATATTCATAGTGTTGTAATTTTACTTTATTGGTTCAGTATTGGAAAAGCCAAGTGAAGTCAAATGCTTCAGATTCATTCCTTTAAAACTAAACTATTAAGCTTCTGACAGTGTATAAAAATGTTGCATTTGAAAAGATGTGCTCTGATTTAACTCTAAGCAATTACAATAAATTATCACTGGGAGAAGTCTAAAATGCTGAAAAATCTTACTAGAAAATGTGTTCTCATTAAATCATGGAGTAGAAAACAATTTTATCTGTATCAATATTTATTGTGAAATTATTTCTTTAATAGGGAGTAAAAGGAAGGAGGGAAAAAATCCCTACAAAATAACTGGTAACTACCATGCCTCAGAAAAGCAAATTACAAGAGTTCATTTACTCCAACAGAGATTGAGCCACGGTTATGTTCGAAATTTGGCCTTTTAGTGCATTAATGGAGAGAGTTTGGGTACTAGAGCAATAAAGTTGGTAGGAAAAAACCTGTGAAATAAGCAACACCCAGAAACTTATACTTTCTAAAGCTTTGCAGACTCTTAAAACACCCAGCCTGTGGCTGACCATAGTGAGTCCCTGGCAGCAAAGGGTTCCCAGGATGGTGTGGGGTTTGGTGTGTGCCGCCTGCTGTGCGGAAGTCTGGAGCCCAGTGGCCTCATGCTGGGACTCGGATCAGATTTCTTTCTTTTTTTTTTTTTTTTAAATCGGCTCAGGTTTCTGTCTTAATCCTGGTCTTGTTTTAATCAGACATTACTTCTGCAGTAATCAAGCTCTGTAGAATTGGTAATTATTTATCATTGGAGGCCTTTTCCCCTCTAGGCTCTGTCTGTTTGATTTATGTACCTGGCACCTCCTTTAACAGCTGCCACCCTGGTATGTATTTATTTGTAACTAAAGAGGGAAGAAAGTGTACTAAGTTCAAAGGCTTTAAGCAAGCTGAACGTTTCCTTTTAGATGAACATTACATAGCAATAAAGTGTGGAAACGTAGCAAGGCAAGCTTGGGAAACAGAAATGCAGAACACCTTACCTTTCTGACCAGGAGAAATAACGTTCCGGTTAGTAAGCCTATTTTTTGAAATCGGAAAATAGATAGTGAAGGAGTTTAAACGAGGTAAGTTTGATGCTTAAGTGTTTAAGAGAAAGTTCCTGTAGGTTATTGTGAATTTCCCATCCTTAAGCACAATTGTGAACAATTTGAAATGTGATGGTCATCAACAATAAGCTCTCAAACTTGAACAGTGTCTAGCAAACTCATCCTTAAATACCTCACACCGTTATATATTCAAGGATGAGTTAAAAACTGTACTTTTAACCATGACCTGTTTTCCTACAGTAGAGATGAATTCATATTTTAAGTGTTGTGAGGAACTACTTCAGTTCATCTTACTAAAAATCTTCTGAGCTGAAATACTGAGGGGTGGTCTCAGCCATAAATGGTTTTGATTTTATTGAGACAACTAGTTGGATGCAGTCTCCTGCTCTCTGTGAATAGGAAGAATAGAGAGATTCCTCTCCAGAATCTCTCTATTGAGTAATGCTGCCTTGAAATAGCATTTCCTCGGTAGCACAAGGGGCTCAGGACATCCAGACAAAGCCCCTTTCCCTTGACACTCCCCAGGCTTGCTTCAGCCCATTCATGCTGGGGGACAGGTCGGATGGATTTCTCTCTCAGTCCCTCCCTCCCTGGCTGTGCAGGTGGTGGTTGGGGCAGCCCTTCCAGGACGCGTTCTCGCTCATCAGCTCTTTGTGGGCGGAGAGCTTTGGGGAACTGGGAGCAGGACTGATGTGCAAAGGGGTCCTTTTGTCTTTAAATCAATCTCCATTTCTCTTGCCTGCATCTAAGAATTTGGTAGAATTTGATTGAAATATGAATACACATTTCTTCTGAGGTGTTTCTGAGTGCGGGCTATATTTTCCATTAGCTTTTATTATTTTGTATCATTTTATGTATATTATTAGGATTGGGGACCTTGACAGACTATAATTTTGAAAGTTTACTATACTGTTTACTCCTGCCTTTCCTGTTTAATGGTCTTCAGCAAAAGGCTTAATATGCATTTAACTTAACTTGCATAACTCTGTTCCTGTTTGGAAATTCACCTAACAAGCGCGCTGGGTAAAATCTTGACCCCACTGAAGCCTGGTGGTGCTGACTTTCATGGCTGAATGTCCTTCCTAACTCCATTTGTTTTAATGGGATGTGAGTATGTGTGTATGTGTGAGAGAGAAAAGAGAAGAAAGAATTTAAATACTACATGAGGAGGTGATAGCACTTCAAAATTGTAATGCAAAGGAAGTGATGTGGCAGCAGTGATCCTCAACTCTGTGGCAACTGTGAAAGGGAGAGGTATAACTGCCGTTTGGTTGCAAATTATGTCTATAATCTTAATCAAATTTAAAGAAATGTGGGAATATCTAAATAACCCAGAAAAAAAGTAGTTCTTTTTTTTTTTTTTTTTTTTTATTTACAACTTTGTCAGTGGTTAGCCTGACATTTAATCCTCGCAGCAAATCAGTTGGTAAAACACTGAGGCAGCCTATTCAGATTAGAATTTTAGCTAACTGTTACCTAATTACGAAAATATACTCAAACTTAGCGTATTTTACTTCCCTCTCTGAGAGAAGCTTTTTTTCCTGGAAATGTTTTGAGAGCTCAGCATTTATTTATATCATCAGAGACCTCGAGTCAAAATCTTGTCTTTTGTAATCAATACAATAGAGCAAAGACAACTGGAATGTTAAAGATGGTTTTCTTTTATCCATTAAATGAGGTTTAAAAGCTTTGCTTTCTCTCTTTCCACATGCTAGCCCTTAAATCTTTTATCGCATTAATGCCAGTGGCTCAATATTGTGAATTTTGTATCCTGCAGCTCTAGCTACTCAACCAAATTAACTCTGATGTTGTTTGAGCTTGAGTGACCGATGATTCGAGTGACCCTGTTTGGACATCCCTAATATTCTTCAGAGTCCAAAACTGTGCTTCACTCTCAGTTCTGCCTGTGGGAAAGATTACTGTGTACAAAACAAGAAAAAAAAATACCGGGCAGATTAAAAGAATTACATACAGGATCAAGACATATCTTAGGTATAAAAGAGAATAGTTGTTGTTGGGTTTTGTCTTGGGCTTTTTGTGTCTGTTGATGGGGAGGGCTTGGAAGACTTGGAAAAATCTGAATTTGGTTGTGGCCTGATCTCTGGAGCTTGATTTGGAGTCCAGATTCAACATCCTGGAGATCTGAAGGGTTTCTTCTGCTTCAGTAATACTCCTCTAACTGTCGTCTCTCTTACTTGTGTATTGTAGTAAGGCTTTAAAGTCTCTTCCAGGAGAATTGCTTTGTTCATCTAAGATAGTAATACAGTGGCAAAAATACAAAGAGGGACTGCTGCATGGACTGTCCTTGATCCACAGTGTTAACAGCAGTAGGTTAGAAGTAAAAAAATTAATAATCTGCAAATCAGAAGGTTGTTAAAATTTGGTTTACTTCTGTTCATCTGATATTGTTACTTCCAGTGATCAAAAAGATTGAATGTTTTAATCTCAGAATCTGTCTTGGAATAAGGTTTCTTATAACTACAAAAAAAAAAATTGTTTATTTTAGCCTCAAGATAAAATTTCTGTATCCCTGTGAGGTTACATTATTAAACAGGTTATATAGATTTTGTTGCTGTTGTTGTGAAGCTTTTAGTCACTTACATTGGTCAGTCTTTAGTTTTCCTCTAATGGTAAGTATTAACACAAAAATGTTGGGCTAGAACTTACCCGATGATGTTAAGGAACCGCTGGCTACACAGGCAGTATTATTATTTGTATGAACATAGTGCTCCAAAATTGATAGACAAATACACCGGTTAAGCTGTGTTGAAAGTACATACTATAATTATTACTTTATTTACAGGGAAAAAAGAAATACTGAAATGAACTGACTCAGAATACACTTAGAACTTGGGCACTTTTATGTTTTCAGTCTGTGATGAATTCTCTGGATGATGCAGTAGTACTTTCTCCTAATAAATTCCTATTAAACTGTCAGAATATTCAGCTGTTCAGTCTTCCTCTCCCGATTTTGCTAGTCACGTTGCAATAGCATATCTGAAGAAATGCAAACATTTCTCATGTTAATTAGAAGACTGGGAATTCTTTGTTATTTACTGCTTCCATCATCAAAGGTGACTGCAGTTTTCAAAGGACTGGTGCGCTCGCTCATGTTATGGTTTCTGCAGAGAAACTCACCAGATGTATTCCATCAGTTCAGCTTCCTGCAGACCAGAAAAAAGGGAACAAGCTTTTATTCTTATTTATTGCACTAATCTGGAACAGACATCTATGTGAATGCTGTTTTCTTCTTTTGCTAAACAAAACACTACAAAGCAGGGCTCAGCTCCCACTGAGGACTGCGGAGAGACCCAGGAGGTATTTCAGGAAAGAGGGTGGGCAGTAAAGTCAAGGAGCAGGTAGAGCTGTTATCTGAATGAAGTAGCTGTGTGCGCGGGTAGATTGTCTGCGTGTTACCTACTAGCCAGCGCTGAGACCACGTGAGACAGTGCTTATATAGATTTGCTAAGTTCCTTCTCCCTCCCCCGGCAAAAAAGCCCTTACTGTTGAGCTTCAGAAGTTCAGAAGGCATTTTAAAATATGATCTCTTTCCTGCTTCTTGATATGCACTTCCTTATGTCCATACTTCCTCTCCCCACTTGCTTTCCAAAATACCACCAAAAGCTGATGGATATTTTCAATGGGATCACTAGAATGGGCAATGCTGTTGTAAAAGCTTGGTGAGGTTATCAAGGTGTGATGCTTTTCAGTGGTGGGAACTTTGGAAAATTCCCACTAGCTTGGGATTGGTTCCTGAGGTATTAAAAAGTTTAACCAAAACATTTCTCACAGCCCTTCTCCTGATCATAACAGATGAACAACTTCCAGATCACTGAGTTGTTCAGAACCCCAAAGAATCCGTATTTCCTTTAGTTAGTATCTTGTTAATACCTATGCCCAGGTATTTCTTTTTTCATGGTACTTTTCCTTCCGATCAGCTGTATACATAGCAGGAATTTGGCAAACTTGTCTTCAAATGAGAGTTAAACTAAGTAGTTTGGAACCTAGTAGGTTTGGAATTAAACGTGTTTCAGCTAGAACTAATGCACGACTGTGTACCAAGCCAACCTTGCAAGGGAGTAAATTATTGCCTAGAAGCGTTTACAAATTCATATTTATGTTATAGCGAAGAAGTTTACCTTGGGAACAGTATATTTAAACTGTTCTCTGAAAAATTGCTTTAATGGATTTTCACATGGTAAAATGTATGCTTCACAGATAACATCTTGTTTGTGTCAGATAGTGGCTGTGTAAATAATTGTAGGTAATGTTTTTAAAGGAAAACATAAATCCCTGATACTGAAGAATTCAGTAATATTTTGTATGTTTTGATCAAGAGACTTGACACAGATAAATAAGCTATTTTGAAGTAGAAAATATTACATGGCAATTAAGACAGATAGAAGAACTTGTTTAAGATTAAGAGTTGGGCAAACTCCTAAAATAATGTTCAGAACTTTCAGAAAAGGTGTTAGTTGCTGTCTAAGCGGCAAGGATATTTGGAACATTTTTGGAATATTTTAGAGGTTTAAAATAAAGTTGTGGACTAATGTTGGCACTAATTGTCTTTACTGCTGCAATGCTAATGTAGGAGTTCTATATCTGCAGGCTTTACATCCTGACTGTATAGGATCGTTAGGACCGACTGATCTTTCTCAAAGTAACTATATTACCTATAATAATAACAGCGAGTCATTGAGTGAGAAGTGCAGATAGACGTAAAAATCCAGGAAAGCTGGTGTGAATCAGGTTGCCCAGAATTAAAGTTTTTCATATGTCGTCACTAATCAGAATTATGGACAACAGTGAATTTATTAGATGCATACACTGAGCTGGCCACAGTCCACAGATGTCCGGTTGCTGCTTTTACCTTTTTGTACCTGAGAAGCCGTTAAAAGCAGTACAATATACCAGTGAAAATGGGAAGAGAATCAGGACATGTTGCTTCCTATTTGCTGGTCATCAGAGTATCCTCGTGAGACTATTTCATCAAGACCAACAAAGTTTAACCACTTAATTACTTCCCTGATAACTCAAGGAGGACTCGTGCTCTGGGAAATCTTCTGGTACTGTCATATGTTTTGTGTTGCACCATGAAGATTGCATCGGTCATAGTTATTAAGCTTCTGTAAAATCCTGGGAGGGTTTTCTATCAGAAGCAATAAAGTTAGTTCGGCTTATTGATGCTCTATATAATCTCCAGGTTTTTTTCTTAGCTCTGTTACATATCTCCAAAAAGACAAACTATTCAGCAATCGTGGATTGTGACTGAAGTCACACATGAAGCTACGTATCAGAATTTTGCTAGACTTGGTCTTTCCAGTCTGAGGAAGCTTTTATTTGGGTGTTATGTTTAGTTTACAATAAATACCAGACTTACTTGCAAGGCTGTCAGCACATGCTTGTGCTTCACTCTGGTGACCTCATCTTTACATGAAATCAGTGACGTAAAGCAAAAAACCACAAAAACCTCTATTAGGGAAAAATCTGGAAAACAAAGTGAACAAAAAATATCATGGATAGAGTGTCAAATTTTGTGACTCTAGCTTTAAGCATCTGAAAGGTTATAACTGGAGTAACAATAGGAACCACAGTCTGAAAAAGTAAACCATCTTTTAATCAATAAAGTGTTTTTTAAGTGTTTATGAACCCGATAATACATTCTACAGTAATTAGAAAATCTGCCTTTGGTTTTATTTTTCTGTAAAATCTGTGGTTTTAAAGAATGATGATACGAAATGTCATAAAGTCTTGGTTGTGCATATAAGGTTTCTTTATGTAAGTAAATTGTATCTTGATTTTTAGGTTGGGTTTCTGCCTTCATTACATAGGAAAACTAATGTTCATGTCTTCAGTCTGAGACTTGCACTGTCTCAGAATAGTTGAAATTGTTTTAAATTTTAATTTTACTGGCTATTTGGTGACCTCCCCTGACTGTTATTTTGGCTTTCAACTTCTCTACCAACAACAGATGATCTCCTCTCATATATTCTGAGCAAATGTTCAAACATAACTTTTATTACAATGATCCTTTCCCTTCCTTTGCAGAATTGCGTAGAAAAAGGCAGTGTTGAAACAAGAAGCAGAAAGCCATTCTCCTTCAATGCCGTGTCTGCTAGGACCTTCTGTCCTCCCCACCATGTGATAAAGCATGAAGAGCTCAGGTATTGTTAAATTACTCTGTATTCATATGAGGTCTGTTTGTGAGTGTATATGTCCATGTATGATGCAAACACATAGACAAACTGTTGGAAATGTATCACATGGAAGTAATCTTTTATCCAGTAAGACTGCAGCTTGTTCAACTCACTGGATTTTGGAGTTCCTTACAGTTTTCAGACCTAGTTCCATTTGTTTCACACATCCAGTTTTACAGAAGTGGATGCAATTTGTAGCTTTGGACTTAAACAAAACCAATCAATCCCCAAACCCTCAACTGAGTAAGTAACTGGCTTGTCAGATGTTTTTCTCTTTGGTCTGTCTTGGTACAATCTACACCTTAATTTTTCCATCCATAGATGTTGGATATTCTGAGGTCAAGATCTTATTCTCTTTAAGTCTCCCTACGTAAAGAGTCAAATGTGGAGGACCTATTTTAAGTAAGAAGCTACCATTTTGAGTTAACAAAACTGGGGGCTTGAAGACTTCATTAGATATAATGAGAGAAGCAATAAGGAATTGTTTCAATAATAAGGAATAAGGAATTGTTTCAATAATAATCAAACAATTGTTTCAATCAATTGTTTGATTATTATTATTTTTTAATTCTATTACTTTTTCTGTCTTAAGGTAAGAGCACTTACTATATTTAAGCTCTTGTCTTTGTAATAGTTTCTTCCCTTTCTTACTTAATTAAATCTCCTCATCTGCCCAAAGGGCTATTTTCAATAGTGAAAAAGAAATTTAGGCACCATGTCGAATGTTTACATTTACAGGAGAAACTAACTGACCTTTACATGAGGCTCAGTGAGTGCTCTGGATTGATAGTTCACATTCCTCACTTTGAAATAGGCGTAGCTATTTCCAAAGAATACCAATTCATTGTTGCACAATGATCTAAATCCATCTGAAATTACTGTATTTTAATACTTAGAGGGTGTCTCTAATGGCAAAGAGGGAAGCAGGAGTCCTTGTTTAGAGTTCAAGGATAGAAAAGGTATGTCAGAAAGCGCTCTCAGTATATCACATTTATTGTGCTCTTATGCTTTGTTGCAAATGTCACAGCACTACAGTTGCATGGAAAGTGAGTCTTAGCTAATAAAAGGCTTCACCTTTCTTTTCTTTCTCTATACAGTACTTTCTAATAAATATCTAATAAAACAGCATTTGTTATTTTGTAGTTTCTGATATACACTGATGAGATTTCCTCATAGGGGAAAGTCTGTGTTCTGTACAATGCTGTTCAGCGTTGGGAAAGAACTTTCACAGATATTTTTCTTATGTTAATATGCCTTGCTTTTGGTTTTCATCGTTTAAATTTTGCTGAGTTTTTTTTTTTTTTTAATCCATTCATTTGACGTTTGCTGTAACTTACCATTGATTAAGAAGAAGTTGTGGCATTTATAAAAAAGAAAATATGTAACTGGCTTCACAGGTATAATCTAATGATTTAGAAAGTTTAAATATAATCAGTTTGGTGGCTGAAATGCATTGGTGGCTGAATTCATGCAGTATATCTGTGTATGAATTACTGCTATAGGTTGCATCCTGTAAAATGAAATTTTTTTAAGGAAGTGAATTGTGTTTTCCATCAGTTGCCTGGACACAGAGAATATAGTACAAGAACAAAGAGCAGAATTAAAAAATAAGTGTACTGCTTATCTATGTTTTGTCAAATATTTTTCTTGTCTGGAGATAAGCCTACCTATCTCTGTGAAGTCAACAAAACCAAAAATTCTAAACCAAGAAAGCTAAAGATATATAGAAGATGCATAAAAACATAGAAAATTGTGTAAACTCCATTTCAGGATCATGGGACAGTGAACAAACAGTAAAGTCTTTGAGACAGCTTTGTACCAAGGAATCATTTAAATGGAAAATTACAAAAAAGTGCTGACTTCCCTGATGAGCTGTCAATAGGAGATTTAGGGCTCCCCATGTGCCACCAGCATGCTTTAATTGATTACAGTGTTACTATCCTGGAGTGTGCTAAAATAAAGGTTAGAGAAATCCTGAGGATATCAACTACCTTTATCAAACTGCACAATTAAGGGTACAGTACATAATCTGAGAGCAGAAACCATCATTCAGAAATAAGTGATCTGCTTTACTTGGAATTAAGAACTTGTTTCTAAAAGTCATGAAGAAGTTTGCAAAATGGCTGCTCAGAGCAGTGGACTTAAACAGGATCGTCACGTGTTTCAAAAGAATAACACTGTGGATTATACACTGTATTGCACGTAAGACTCGGAAGGATGCTTGCATCAGAATCCACACGGTCCCTGGTGTAAAGTAGCTGTATGAAAATTACTTCTGATTTTTGTGAACAATTTGAAAGTCCATCTACTTTTAATACCTCCCCAGAGGTACAGAGAGGCACCATCTGTGGACCAGTGGTGATGCAGATTAGGGTTGTATTTATGTTTGGAGTCTAAGTTGGCTGGTAGTTGACCTACACTTGATTCTGACTGCCCTGAACATCCACCTGCGAGGTAGAGGCTGGGAGCATGCAAACAGTGGAGAGAGATGCTCTGAAGTGTGTTCTGTGGTTGGTGCCGCAGGGTGCCAGGAGATGGTCTGCACAGGGTGTGCCCATAGGTCAGTTGTTCTTGGTCACTGGGGGATGTCTTTATCCACACTGTTGCCTATGGGTCAGTTTTCGATTACCTATTGAATTTCTTGCTGAACTAAAATGATCTCAAGTCATTTTCTCGAACTTTGACAGTAAGTAGTATTCTTTACAAGGCAGGCAAGTAATGCCATGACAGCTCATCTTTTGCAAAACTTTTAACTATATAACCATCAGTTATATACCTTGAAACTGTGGTTTGGTTTTTGTTTGTTTTTTTAAAAAAAGAGAGAGAAACCTTCAGCAGCTAAATATTGGGCAAAATACTATTTCCGGCAAATGAGAAATTTTACTAATATTCCAGATTATATTTAAACTCCCATAGAGTTTAAATTACATAGATTATATTTAAACTCTCACACCTATTTTAAATTTGATTTTGGGTTTTGAGCAGCTACATTAGCCCAATAACGATATTAGGAAAGAAAAAACATCTATGAATTTGCTGAAGGAAAATATCATGATGTTGTAATACTTTACCTCCAGAAATCAATTTCTCAATTTGGATAAATATCTGCTTGATATGGTATTGAAGTGTTTAACATTTTTGAAATTGATTATTTTCCTTAAAAATATGTTATCACATAGTCAAACACAACACTTCAAATGAATCAAAATTTACTAATACTATTTTCTAGGCATTTTTAAAATACTAGCTTTCATCTCTGAACAAATAAAACCAAAATTTTGAAATGTTCTGATAAACGAACACTCATTTTTTCTCTATCAGCTCTAAATGTTGCTTGTTGAAAAATGTTTCAAGATATTGAGAATGACAGTAGTGTATTGAGGCTTTCATGAACAGCTGCAAGCGGAGTGGTGGTGTAATACATTTATAGCTATAGTACACTTAAATTGTTGCAGACTTAATGCTCTTTTCCAGCCAATAATTAACATTTTCTAATGCTTAAGTGTAGTACTTTTATTATTATCATATATTTATATAAATATATTAGAGGAAATAAAAGGAACTAGGAAGATACGGTGTATAAAAGAGCGCTTCAGAGATTTGAATTCAGAGAATCAAACTACTACTGTCTATGCAGCTTTTTTAGAGAATATAAACAAGATGGAATCCCATGTAGTACATGACTAAAAGCACTTTTGATCAGAACGTATGGTAGCAATCATTAAATATATCATGTGCAGTGACACTGGGGAAGGCATTGTTCTCCATTCTGCTCAATGGACCATGCTGGAACACTTGTTTTGTATCTTGAAACCATTTATGATTGCTGGTAAAGAAGTCAACGCTTTAGCAGTGCCAATGAATCAAGTAAAGTCGTCCCGTTCATCTGTCTGTTAAAAGCAAAATATTGGAGAGAATAAAGACAAACAGAATCTAACCATACTGAAAGTTGCATTAAAAACTCCCTTTATCTGTTTGTCAGCAGAATGTGCCAGATGAGGAAGGAAGCAGTCTGCGTTTTGTTCAGGTTTTAGGTTTTTGCCTCTACCTCAGTCCTTATTGTTAAAGTAATCTTAATGGAAGTAAGCTTCCAAAGGATAAGCCGAGTTTGTCTTTTCAGCAACTGTCTGCCTGCAAATTTGTCTCTTTCAAATCAAATGCAGGTTGGTTTGATGTTTTGCTTATTTATTCTTTAATGTGACCTCGTCTTCCTCCTTTGTAACAAGGGCATAAAAAGGAAAACAGTTTTATCTAATCTTAATTCCTGTGAACAATCTCAGGTCAAGGTGAAGCTCTTTGTCTTTGACTGGCAGACTTGAGCAAACTAGTCTGAACTTTTTTTCCAGGTAGGCAAGTCATTGTGCATTCAGCTCTCACATACAGAAAATAACAAATTCTAGCCAAGAAGGACAGAGTATTTTGCTTGGCTTGTGAGTAGAAGAGGGTTGCCTGGAGGATTCCCCCATTAATACCAGTAAAAGCGGACCGCCAGACAAGGTAGCCTGCCCACAGTTCCACGCTGTAATGAGTGGATCACCTCTTCCTGCTAAACAGAACCGTGTTTCCAAATGCATCTCTGAAAGGCACGAAGAGGTGGCCAGAGCGGATTCACTGCGGTTCTTGGATTGTATTCTGCAGAGCCTAAGTGGCATCCTGGAATACGTGTCCATCCAATACATGAGTTCTGGCTGCTTTTTAGGCTATTTGTAATTTACAAGATGTGTTTGGAGCCACTTAAGCAGCCGCTGCACTCATCAAACTCATGCTTCAATTGCTCTTTGTTCAGTGTTCTTGTGTCTGCCTTGTGTTGAGCTGAGTCCTGCTTCTGAGGTGCCCGTGCTGAAACAGGGGCATGGAATACCACTGAATGGGGAGAAGAAAATTACACGAATCACATGGAGAACGTATCATAGATCACCTTCCACCCATTTGTTTTTGACACCTGGTACATCTGACACTTTACAGTTGAGCAGAAAGGGGAAGAGTGGAAAAACTCCTCCTTTAGTTGCATTGGTGCAAAGCATGGAGACTTGGGGTACGTGCCATTGCAGGTACTGCTAGGCAAGGTCTGAACTCAGAAGCGTGCAACCTGTGTGCTGGTGATGTGCAGATGTGTATAAGCACATCTGGAAGAAGTCAAGTTGCTATTTGGTAAATAGCTTCTGTTTCCCTAGGGGTCACTGGAAGGAAGCTGCATAGTTTGGGAGCCTGGAGCTTATCAATCTACCTGACATCTTTTATTAGAAGAATGGCTCCTGGACATTAATTTCTAAAGGACGCTGATCTTTCTAGAAGGGAGAGAGAAGCCCAGCTTTCCTTGGCAGTGAATTTCAAGGGTCCTTGCTCTTGGCTGGCAGCATCTTTCACCACCTTTAGTGGTAACAGGGAGGCAGAGTGTTACCAGCTCCCCGTCAACTGTATGTTACAGTATCTTAGGGTGAAATGTTCTTGCTGTGCACATCTGTATTGGATTGTTTGCTTATTGAATGTGGTGTGCAGCCTTAAAATCACGATACTGTCCACTAAGATTGCCTTCCGGGCTTCTGTTCTGCAAATCACGCAAAACATGATCATGGTGACTGGCGAGTGCTGGGAACACTGGGAGAATAAATGACAGTGAATAACATGTTTGACCTGAAGCCATCAGGATTGAATCTGAGTTCAGATGACTTTTGAGACTGATGGGAGTAATGGGTGTAACAGAGAGACTGGGGAGCGGGAATTTTAGTGTCTTTGGGGATGTGTTGCTAGCTGACGGGACCTTCCATTGAGAAAGGAAGAATTCTTCAGAAATCAGGGCAAATTTGATTTCTTTAATTCCAGATTTATGAACAAATAAACACAAAAACTTGTGTTTAACCATGTCATTCCATCTGTGCCTCTTATGCTAGCGTTTGGTGGAGATGTAAATTTTCTTGTGGTGCTTCCAATGTGTTAATTATTGTATATTCCCACTGAAGCTATAGTTCAGAACTGCTTTTGATCAATAATTGGTTATTTATGCTTCATTACATTCCTGTGTTTAGACTGTGAGGTTTTAGGGAGAAGGACCATGTGGGTTTTTTTTTTCTGTGTTTGCATGGTAGTACTATAATTAGTTTTTTACTTCAGGCTAGAGTTAAAAAAATATATGATGGCTTTGAGCAGTAATATTGACGTTCACATTGAATGCAAATAGAAGAATAACAACAAGGGCTTTTTTATTTCTTGATAATGAATAACACATATTGCTAACACAGACTAGAGGTGTACTCCTTACTAAGTCAGTAAGAAAAGGAACTGCATAAAAACGTTGTGTGGATGTATTAGTTGTTACCCTCCGTATTTTGAGATATTGGACTGGGGAGAGGAGATAGATTATAGACTGGAAGATACTGGTTTTTTATTCAGGATCGTAACCTGGCATAGGAACTGCATGTGCATGCTACTTGCCATGTATTGAAAAGGGCAAATAGAGTGGAGCATTTAGCATACTTGCCCGGTGCCTAAACCAATATCCTCTTGCTTAGTCCTAGATGTTTTTATATGTGATTCCGTTTCATTCTCAGTGCATGGCAGTGGTTCCAAGAAGCAAAGATTTTTTTAGATTTCTCTTCATCTACTCCCTGAGACAACGTCGTAATTATCATTTTACCAATTTGTCAAATATTGCGTCTCCTGTAGTTACTGTCACATTGCTTGTTAGAAATCCCAGATCACTGGACTCCCAGATAAACTCCTTGTGTAAACTACGCAATAAATGACCAATATGGGAATTCCCCAGTGCGCTCTCTTGATTTTGTCTGATGTTATAAAGATACTTGTTGTTGAGATTGCAGAGAACATAGAAAAGTGAAACATTAAAAACGTGCTTTGGAAAATGGAAGATTATTTCTAGAGTCCTCTGAAAGGACATTTAGTGCTTGTGAAACATGTTAGGTTCACAAGCCTCCAAACTGTAGCTTTTTATCTGCCCACAGAGCAAGTATAACACACGCAAAAGAAAAAGAAATTTCCCCATAGGTCACTGCCAATAAGGTAACCTGAAGGATCACTAATTAGTATCAAATATTTTTACAGCGCAATTGACCCATATCCACTGGGACCAAGACTGAAACCATAAATTGTTGTTTAAAGTAGGACGGTGCCTTCTCCAATCAACTTTCAGTATGTCAATAAATCATTGGGTTTTATAGTGGATCCTTGGATGTAATTAAAATTTTCATAACAACTGCTATGGATGAAAAATTTAAAAATGCCAAGGGACTGCCCTAAAAATGATGCAAATATTGCCCATGAAAGATTCGAGGTTTTAACTTAGACCCGTATATCAAATATTAATACGAGTCATTCCATAATGGACCTTACTAGCTAATCATACATAAATTTCAGCAAGGAGAGTGCAAAAATCATCCGAAATGGCTGTTTTTCAACCATCTGTTTACTGAATAACTAGAGCAGTAGGACTGCTATGGTTTGTAGGCTGATGTTGTGTTGTTCAGCTTCCAAGGAAGACGTCTAGGCTGAAGAAGATCCGCAGACTGAGTGCCTGTGCAGGACTGCACCTCTCCAGAACCAGCCTTTTTTACCAGGTGGCCCTAGATTACTCCTTTGCTTAAAGGCTCATTTTGTGTCAGAAGACAGTTCTCAGCCCTTCCTTGGGCTTCCTTGGTTAAAAAGTCGGTTTCAGCAGTCCTTTGGTTCACATGGAGCCCTGAAGAGGCAGCAGGTCGAGGCAGGTGTGCCAGAGGCGAGGCTGGGGGTGCGTGCCTATGTTGGTATTGGGGGAAACTGAGGCATAACTCAGCGAGTGACAGTAGGGTTTTGTCCCGTGAAAGTGAGTTTGCTAATTTGTGGTAATGGTCTTATTATCCAGCATTACAAAATTTCCCTTTTTCATGTAATCATTCGCTTGATGAAAGATAAGGGGGTTTTGTGCAATTGGAGAAACGGCAGAAAATGAAAGGGAGGGCATAAGGTGTTGCACTTGGCTGTTGGTAGAGCTCCTGTCGTGCGCTATAAGCTGAGCTGCTGACCGCGCTGCTGACGCCAGCACCTGAGGCAGTGTCTGTGCCTTGGTGCTTCCTTTCTCTCATGAAGATCATAGTTTTCACAACTGTTTCCTATTTATGCATTTTAGGATAAATGCCTCCATTATCCTTTTTACTCGTTTTCCAGCTACAGAAATGCTCCAAAGTTTTGATTTAATTCAGCAGTACCCCTGTAGGCAGGCAAAGATTTCTCTGAAGCCAATGCGAGTTTTGCTTCAGTTAGGGATAAAGGATTTAGCCAGAGATGGTAGGCTACTTATGTAAAATACTAGAGCTTCTCTCTCTATTTCATGTATCATACCGCACTAGGCTGAAGTCTACTTGTTTTATGCTATTAAACAACCCATCTTTTGTCGTACAGGGGAACGATACCTGATTTAAGATAATATATATTCTTTGCTGGGTCTGCTTATGCTTGGAAATTATCTTGCTGTATCCATGTATTGAAAATTTATGAAAGGTACGAACGTATTTCTTGCTATATATTTTTTCTGAGTACACTTTTGTAACTTTAGCGTGGTTTGAAAACTATTTCTTGCCCACAGCTAGCAAGAAACAATGATTTCATATTTCCCAAAGTGGAAGCCAGTCAACAGCATTCCTCTTTATTGCAAAGAGGGGATACAATAATAAAAAGACATTTGCTGGTGGAATATTGCCAATAAAGTACAATAATACATTAAAACAGATACTTAAAGTTGAAATTTATGAGTTTGTTTTGCTGTGCCAGTCAACATATTTTCATATGTTAACATCAAAATGCAGACTCTCAGCAAAACCTTTAATAATAAAAAGAGCACCCGTCAAAAGCAAGTGGAGAATTTTAACTTTTTATATAAGGACTTTATCTTGTGATTTTGTTTTTTCTTTTTTTTTTTCTGATTCAATTTTGTTTTCATAACTTTTTTTTTCCTAATAAAATATTCATCAGCTTGTTCCTTCATACACCCTTCAGTGGAGCTCTCAGACCAATAATGCCTCTGTTCTGCCCCTTCCCTTTGCAGAAGATTAATTTGGAAAATTAGCGTTTCATTTGGAGAATAGCAAAACTAATCAAAGCTGGGGATAGCAGTCTTTCTAATGAAGGTAAACAGCTTATACATTCCATGTGTATACAGTGCTAAGACCATAACTAGCTCTGCTCATTTTCGAAGAAAAATTATCCAGTGTAACCTTTTATTTTTTGTAGGATCTTTTGGTATTTAGTAAACCATTTTTGTACCAAATAATTCAAGAAACAGCTACTTAGAATAATACCAAACAGGCAGTGCAAACTGTCCAAGAGTTCCCTGGAGTTACCTTTTGTTTACCCTGTTGTTACTGAAATCTGGATCTAACCCAGTTTGTGACAGCCCATGGGCACATGTGTGCATGCACATACAACACAGAGTTTTCAGAAATGAAGGATGCTGCTTCAGGGCCAGAAAAGTCAGTTTGGGTCCGGTTGTTAAAGTACTCACCAATTTATTCACTTAATGCCAACCAATCCATATGTACAGCCAAAGACACTGTAGTGGCTCTAACATGCTTAGAAGGTGGTAAGGTAAATTTATTTTTATCACTGCATAATGTCGTCTGGAGCCCTCTGAAAGGTATAATAGGTTCCAGAAAAATTAGTTTCAGATATCAAATTGGCTGAGTCTCATGACCAAAAGGATA
The DNA here is from genome assembly GCF_965231255.1 of Vanellus vanellus. Lineage (NCBI taxonomy): Eukaryota > Metazoa > Chordata > Aves > Charadriiformes > Charadriidae > Vanellus > Vanellus vanellus. Next base: position 5,617,299 of record NC_138919.1, read on the forward strand.
ATGACTATTTTTCAACCTGTAGACCTCTGTTTATAGATGGCCATATAATGGCATTGATCTAAAACAGATCTCCTATCGACTTCCATTTGAGCTCTCTGCAAGGGCTGAAGGCAGCATACAGCCTAAACTTCATCAGGGAGACAACAAGCCATTGCACCCATCCAGCCGGTGCTAGCTGAAGAGGTACATGCAGGATAACTCAACTCAGTACAATTGAATTTAAATTCTGTAGAATTTCATCTGATTTGAAGACACAGGAAAATGTCTTTGATTGAAAAATAGTGTTGAATGCTTTTTGTTATTATTATTATTGTAATATGAAGACAAACCAAAGGCAGTTCGCAAGGCTTGCATCCAGTCATCGCCTGTGAGCATAGCTGGTGGTTGGGGAAAGCAGCACGGCAGTGTCTCAGGTGCTTGGCTCAACCTAAGTATGTATGCATATTGCAGCATAGTGATGTGTGTTATGTCTTAGCAGGATCCAAGCCTTAGGTACTTGGAGATTTTATTAAGCTTTCAGAATTAGATAATAGGTAGATGAGGTAACAAGCTGCAGGGCCGTAGGAGTATTTTTGAAGGACCGTGAGAGCAGTAGAGAGTTGACAGGTTTCTTGTATTGGAGAGTCAGAGGAAACGGAGGCAACCCATCTTCTGGTGGGCTTTTGGATCATGTAACAACCACTAGGAGAAGTCATTGCCACTTTTTGAAAAAATAACTGGTGCTTTTGTTAATATATAATGGAGGGGAGGAGGCAAATGAGCACGGATCCAAATTGTTACCTGGCTAGAGTATTCTGTGAAGCAGAAGTCAATGCTTTTAGCTTTATTCACAGCATCCCTTTAATTGACTCGGTTTGGACTAGGTAGACTGAAAAAACCCCACTGTGTGTCACTGCAGTTGCTTTTACAAGGGTTCCGTTATTTTCCCTTCAGAGTTAAGTGTGATAGCAGGGACAGATTCACATCTGTTTATAAGCAACAATAAGGCCGCACTTATGTGCAATAAAAAAGGGAGGCAAAAAATATAGTGAATCATAAATTCCAGGCAACTTAAAGTTATTCTTCTGTTTTTTCCCCACTTCTGAAACTGTTCAAATTTACCCAATAGTAAATAAATTAGGAAGAACAAAAAAAGTTAAGTAACTTTACTTTAAAACAGCGATTAATGCAAAACAAGTGTTTTATTAAATATCTTCATAGCAGTGACGGCCTGAATCTGGCTGTTTTTTCAGCCAACAAGCACTTTCGTTTTAAGGACTGTTTCCCCCCACCCTATATCCATTGTCTGACATTAGCCTTTGCTAAATGGTAGTAAAGGAAAGGTTACAGTTCTGGCAGGAGACTGGCTATAGCAGTTGTTTGAGTTTTCCTTCTATCCACTCGTGTGTGATACAGTGAAACAATTTGCTGTCTCTGTTTCGAATATCTAGTGGACAAAGGAGTGGCTCTCATCTATCACAAGTACCGTGTTGAACAGACTTCCAATCCTTATCGGATAACTTTCGTTTAAAAAGAAATTTCAGCAAGGAAGCAGAACTTCACTGGGCTTTCAGTCTTTTGGTGCTTTCCTTGTGCAAGGTTATGTGTTGTAGATATTTCTGAGCATCAGAATTTCGAAATTGAATATGTGTTTATCCCTGTATATTAATAGTGTTTTCCAATCGGTGATGATGTTAATGACCAGAAATTATTGTGTAAAGCAATGTGGTACCCTTACTATTATTTTACAGTAAGCATTGTCCTTTTTTCATGTCACTAGCAATTTTCTCTCCTCTACCCTGCTCTAGCTATGTTCTGTGTGGAACATCTTTGAAAAATTGTTGCATTACTTGCGCATGTCTTTTGTTTTTTTTCATTTTGCACTTTGAAGCTCCGAATGAACCCAGACAAGAAACCAAAATTGTTAAATACCGTAGGGTGAAGGAATCTAAAGAAGACATAATAATTTGCCTGGGGAATGGTGACAAGTCAAGTTCAAGGTTATTTCTCAGAAAACGCTTCAGAACAGGAGGCAAATGAATTGCAGAAGCTCGAGGTAGTACCAGAACGTTATAAAGGACAGAAGGGAATGTGCCTGGGTCACCGTCAAGCTTGCCAGTTCTTTCAATCAAATTGATACTGGTTTATTTTCAAGTTGCTGTTTTGCTGTTCTTAGTACCAAGTTAGATGGAACTTGCAAATAGATCAGATGCACTGGGACATACTGGCTGCACATCACAGGGGAAACATGAACATTATTTAATACCTGATGATAATATAAGCTTGTAGACCTGTAAGGTCTTACATCGCCATCAGGGGATTTGTATTTGGCTTCCTCTCTGTCCCTTAGGATAAAAATAAGCCCGTGTACTGGTACAGGCTGGGAGCTGCTCAGCTGAAAACAGCCCTGTTTAAAGGAAGCTGAGGTTTAGAGCAGGGCAAACAGCACTCTCATCACAAATACCACAAACCACATATCTGCGACATCTCGAGTGTGAGAAACAGGCTCAGGAAAGTTGTTACAACCCTCTCTGTGGTGCTGGTCTCGCTACCCAGAGCAGGAGTCTTGTTTTGAGACCCATAGTTCGAGAGGGATGCTGAGAAACTGGTCGGGGTCCCGAGGAGGGTTACCCGGACGGTTAGGGGCCTAGAGCATGTGACATGTATATGCCGGTTGAGGGACCTGTGCGCGTTCAGTGCAGCAAAGCTGAGAATACATCTGATACCTGCCTCTGACTGAAGGTAGCTACAACCATGGCAGAGCCAAACTCTTCCATCTTGTAGTAGTACCAGCAGACAGAGCCAGGGGCAATGATCGCGTGTTGCGGCTTGGAAAGTTCAGACTGGGTGTGAGGGTTTATCGGGTGGTTATTTTGCAAGGGTTATTTCAGGCCCTTTGTGCTTGGAGATCCATGTTTGTGCTTAGAGATGCGTATCTGTGCTTAGCTAGCCGTGTGATCTTGAGTGCTAGAGGATGGAAGAGATTACAGATCAGAGTTTCTAAATTTACAGAAACCACCTCGGTAACTAAGAGTCCCTGCAGCAGGACCTGTGCAATGTCACCTCCTGCTCTGCTACAGACGTTATCAATCTCTCGATTAGCAGTCACATCCCAGGGTTTCTGTCTGATGACTTCCTGGAACGCAATTCTGTTGTTAGAGTTTTCTCATAGTCAGCCTAATAAGATACACTTTAGTAAGAGATGCTATGAGATGGAGGCAAACAAATGTCGCATAAGGTACCAAGTGCAAGTATCTCGAGTAGACGTATATTTAAGATGCCCTGACAAATCTGCCATTGTTTGGTAACCAGGTTTTTGGATCAAGTGACTGTCCTGGAGGTTCCCCTTCAGGGGGTGGTGGGATCATTGCCCCAGGATTAAGAGACAGTTTTGGCGGTTCCTGCTCTCAGTTTATAGCAGAGTAAAATGAGGTTTTTGGGACAAATAAGCCAAGGTACTACAAAAACTTTCATGTGACATAGTCTAGCCTTTGCGGTGTCACAGAAGAGCCTGGCTGTGTCAGGGTTGGCTAATTTTTCTCCCTCTGTGTTACCGGTAAGGCCTTCTTTTTCTGTCAAGTATATTTTAGAGACCTTTATTTAGCAATTTTTACCTTTGTGTAGATAACAAAAAACAGAGATTTTTAAGGCTTTAAAATAAAAGTACATTGTAATAGCAGCAAGTTTCTCCAGATTACATCGAAGTCCTATGCAGCAATTCTCTCTGTCATGTTTAGTTTTCTACATCTGTGACTCTGCAAGTCGTTTGTGGTGCTGGAAGTGCTTCATTTTAATGGTAGGATTCCTACCATCTCTGATTTGAGGCAGCAGACGTTCAGTATTCTAGTAGAAGACTTCCCGGCATTGTGTCTTGTAGATTCAGTCATACAACTTTCTCCAATCTGTTGGGTCGCACGTTCCTGCCAGGAATACAGGAACACATGTAATCTGGCTTTCTTGTTCCAGGACATCTTACAACCTGCAAATATGTCCTGTACTGTCCTTCATAATCGTGCTGTTCTAGAATAAGAAAGGGATATGCGATGTGTGTAGGGAAAGTGGGAAGGCAGTAAAAGTATTGGGCATAAATACAAGTCAGACTGATGCCGGGGACTGCATATAAGGCTGTAGTTAATGCAGAATTAGAAATCTTATTACCCGCCCTGCTTTTTGGAATAAAAGCAATGCCTTTCTTATAGTTACATTAACGGTGTAAAAGCAAGAATTGGAAGTTTTACTGTAAGTGCCTGCTAGTGACCTTGTCTCTGTAAGCACGCTCATGTGGAGACCCTAGGAGATCTGGGGATGTTTTTAAATAGCATTGATACAAGTTCTCCATGTTGGTCATCTAATAGCCTCATTTTCATCGTGTAATCACTTAGAGCTATGTTGGCCAGCCTTGCTAATTCAGTTTTTACATTGGAAAGGAAAATATATTATGCCAGGTTGACTACGTCCCAGAAGAGCTTCTGAGGTGTGCAGACTGTGGTCTGCATAAGCGACTGGCAGCCTTAAGGAACTACAGATCTCTGGGGCACTGGGAAAAAAATGAGTCCTGAGAAGTGTCAGTGGGAACCCCCACCCACCTTTTTACTGGGTCAAGAAGCTCCAAGGACTGTTGGGGTTTTTTTTGTTTTTTTTTTTTGTTTTTTTTTTTAATAATTATTATTTATTTTATTTGTACCTCAGTAAATGTCTTTATGCTTCATTTATGCCGAACGTAAATCTACCAATAATAACAAGCAGTATGTATTAAAGAACTGATTTATGCATGCATAGCAATCACCGCCGTGTGATATTTTGCTGAGTGTGGTCATCTTGACCAATATGAGATTTGGACCACTGAGAACTGGACACCTGAGTCCCATTTTGAACTCATCCAAACTTGTTTCCTTTTTTGAAGCCGAGTTCCTTTTTTGAAATAGTTTTCACTGGCAGCTTGCCGTACATCACAAAATCATACTAGAGTAAATACAGACGGAGTATCGAGCTGCTTCATTAAAATCACTGTGATTTGTGTAAGGAGCTCCGATCTATTCAAACCTGACTTGTTAGTTTAGATTCCCTTACTGAGATATAGGTCAGATTTAAATTAATAAGTGGTGACTGCAAATTCTTAATTAAAATGATACAGTTTTGCAAGTAGACAAGCAGTCTTTAATTCATGTTGAGATGGGAATATCGTCTTTCTCTTGGTAAAAACCTGCTTGTAAAGGCGTCAGACCAAATTAATTCCTGTGGTTAATATTAGTGACTTAATTAAATTACCAAAAAGTATAAATCTGACCCTTCAGTCACAACTATCGTCAATTATTTAGGAAAAAATTACTTTTTGAGGTGTGTGTTTTGTTTCCTGTTTTCCCATTGATTAGCAAAAAGCTTAATAATAGTTTAAGGGAATCCCTCATGCTGTTAAATTATTTCCTTTATGTGGGGCTTGATTCTACACTGCTTCACAGTTTTTGTGGTACACTAGCAAGGTGAATGTAAAATGGCTCTGAATTACATTTTTAAGAACGTAGTGCCTTTTCCTACCCATTTGCCATTCGCACAGCACCGGCATAAAGTCTGAAATAGTGTGATTATAGTGTGGGATGAGATCCTCGGGCAATCTGATCTCCTCACACTGGAAGCCTGAGAAATCGTGCTGAAGATGTTAATGCCACGGCACTGCAATCGAGAGGTGCATTTCGGTCTGCTTTGCATAGGCGTGATGGGCTGGGTATGCAGTATACTGGGCGCAACAGACAAATAGCACCACAGGTTTGGGGGTTTGCTTATGCTCTTCTAGAATTCTCCTTCACACAAGTTCCTGAGTCACCTTCAGAGGTACTGTACTGAATGTAAAAATTATTGCTAATCTCCATACAGTTCTCCAGCAGGCAGAGGTAATAAAACTCAGGCTACTATTCCCCTCCCCCCCCCCCCCTTATTTTCCCTCCTTTTCTCTTTTGTCCTCTGCAGAGCTGCTTACAAGTACAGCTGGGAATTAATATAATGTCTGGTCCAAGGATATATTGTGGAATCCACTTTTTATCTCAAGAAGACTTTTTTATTTCTTTGCAATAACTTCGAGGCAGAGTCTAGATTCGTTATGGACACGCAGAGGAAGGGGATTGTGTGGGCCTCTAGCATGACTCTTGCTATTCTTTTGTCTCTTCCCCTCACCCTAAATAAGTATAAACAACATGTAGACAAGACAAAAACCTCAGCAGTGAACAAAAGCTGCCTGCATGTTATCCATCAGTATTATTTAAGTAGGACATGCTGGGCTGTTCATGATACACTCATACTGTAAGTGATAAGCTATAACGTATGGTATTCATTTACTTCTCCATTCCAACAGTAATATAGCAAAGACAATAAATTTTCCTGTTTGTTCTCTGACCCACTGTTCTTGGGTTAAGCAGCATGTTTTGTCTACATTTGTCAGTTGTTACAAGCTTCTGGCTGCTGTGGACTTGGGTATTGATGAACCCTGGAAAATGGAGCCTTGAATAATGTATAAAGCATTAAACATGCAACCGTTTCACTGGGAAAAAGAGGGGAAAAGTGTATTATATGTTTTCTCTGTTGTAGCTCCTTCATTTACAAAACATATTTGTCAAGTCTTTTGCTAAGAATAATGCCAGGATGCAGTTTCCCATCATTCTTGTTAATGGGACTGTCTTAGTGTTACAGTAAACAACCATAAGTCTTGTGTCTCAGCCATTGTGCAGCACGCTTAGTTTTTTCAGCTTCCAATTAAGGGTATTTTAAATTTGCTGTCTACAGTCATAGGAGTGCTTGTGCAATTTCTGGTCTTGCATCAGGAGAGGGGCAGTAAGAAAAAAGGTTTTTTAAAAGGCAACAGTATACTTGCAGGATTACTGTGTGACTAAGGTATGTATATTATTGGGTTCTTTAAAAGCTCAAAACGTATTCCTGCCTGTTATAGCGATTTATTACTAAAAAAGCAGTACTGATTCATGCATTTTGCTGAATGAATTTATGTGATAAACCGTCAATATATATTTACATTAGCAAATGGAACTTTCTGTCATATTTGTGAGACCAGAGTCCAAGACTTCAGTGGCTGTGAATCAATGCAGTTACATTAGCTTCAGTGGAATGGTGCTGATTTATATCAACTGAAGCTCTGGTTTGTTAAATTCTTCCTATTTTGGAAGCATGTATCAGAGCAGTGGAAAATTGCTGGATTTGATTTAGCCCCTATTTGACATGCCACAGAATTCACCATTGCACTGGGAAACTTCAGCAAACATGTAGAGATTTTATTGACACGAAGTCTGAATTACCTTCTTATCCTGGCCAAGGTTGAGAGATGTCAATGAACTCTGCGGAGGATGGTCATGGTGTTCCATTTGTCCGGTATCGGTTCTGTAGGTAAACGAGAAATGTGATGTTTAGCGCTGGTAGTCTGTTTCCACAGGGAATAAATGCATGTGCAAATTCAAAGATCTCATTTTAAAAGAGGAAAATTACTTCCTGCATATAGGTGTGAGTTTTCTAATGTTAAGCACTTCATGATTTAATATGGTTACCTCTATAAACTACGACTGTCTTGCCACATTTAGGTTTCTGCACACAGATCCCATACAGAGAGATCTGGGTGTACTGAGATGAGAATAAGCCCATCGACTTCCTTGAGCCTGAGACTCCTGAAAGCCTAAAGCACTGCACAAGGTGAATAGTCCACTCAGGCACAGAGGCATAGCTGCAAGACTCCCGTTAACTTGAATATAATCACACAGCTAAATCCCTGCGCATTGTACTAAATATTTGCCCCGATTTGCGTTTCTCCTCAGAAAATTGTTTGTCGACAGAGAAGTAGAAATGTTTATGACACAAGAAGAGGGATGTGCGTGTAATTGAAGGCAGAAATATAAAACATATAGGATGTGAATCCTCTTTGTACGTTTCTTGGAGGTCTTCACTGTCCTACAGATGTGGTAAGGAAACAGCCGCTGGAGCAGAATATCTGCTTCACATAGCTGATGGGATTGGTATAAAATTATTTTGGAAAGGTATTCATCAAGAGAACAGAAGGTGTTATTAAACTATTTATACAATAAATTGATATATGTACCATAGTATTATTAGTGAATGATTTCAGTTAAATAGGAGCAGTACAATTGCTCCTAAAGGTGAATATGATGGCTTTGGAGTGAGAGTTTTTGCTATGTTTTTAGGATAACTTTTTTTTTTTCCCTTTTAAGAAAAATGATTGTCTAAAGGTAAGGAGTTTTCTTTCTGTTGCTGTTGAAAGCAGCTTTCTGACTGTCATGCAGGGCAGCAGCCCCAGTGGTAACTTCACAAAGCTCTTTCTGGTTATTGACATTGTTTATTAGCATTTGAAGAGATTAGCTCTTTGGGTTTTTTGATGCATCTAGACTCTTCCTTTTACAATTAGTTGTCTGAGGGTTCCTTCTCCTCCGCATATGCACCAAGGGTGATCTCATTGTTCCTAGGAGGAGTGCAGGTTTATGGTACTTTAGCATGTGGGTGTCTATGAAAGGCTGATGTTTAACCTCATGACTTCATTACCAGACTCCATCATACCTAGTATCTCAGGATATTGTCAGTCTATGATTTTGAATCTGGTATTGCTTTCGGGTTTTGATTTACTGACTGTGTTCTTAACATGAACCTTGCTAGTTTAATTCTCATCAGTGCTGCTGTCTGCAATTCATCTTCTGAAGAAAATTATGGATCCACTGAAAAGCAGGAGGAGATATATAATTCAAGAAGTTTTCAAGATTCATTTTCAGGAAGATGAAGTGCTGACCACATTATATGCTGAGTTGGGTTCTTTGAACAGTAACAATGCCACCTGCAGCACTAAACATGTATTATGAATAAATGTTTTATTGCAAGCAAGCTGGGAAAAGAAATGGTCCATCAGTATTGCCATGTCATTCCCAGCAGAATAAAGATTCTTCTTTCGCAGCTGTAATGACTTCTGCAAAAAAGTACGCGCTAGTATAGACCTGGGTTCCATTTCTGTGACTGTCACACGTTTACAGTAGGTAGCACAGTCCATGCGTTTCTAGAAGAGATAAATAGAAAGTATCTAAATACAGTGCTGTAAAAGAGTAGAAATCACATTTGCACTGTTGCAGTGTGCTTGATTAAAGTGGTACATTCTCCAGAGGGAATATATGAGGGTACCAGTAGGTGCTGCTACTGACTATCAGTAACACTGGAATAACGTGTTCTTTTCTCCGTCCTACCATGTAATTAAATTAACAGTAGCCCAGCTTTACATCATTGATGTTGTGCAGTAAAACAGAGTATGAAGGAAGAAATGCTGAGCATTTAATTTGAATCAAGAAGCTACGGCTAGCTGCCAACGCTGGATGGAAAAATAAGAACAGGCTGAATTCTGGGGTTGTTTTATACCTTAGGCTATTGAAACTACTCCAGGTGGAACCTGAAGAATTTGGTCTAGGGTACAACGCTTTGAAAACCTAATATTTATACAACTTTCCTGCCACCTTATGTCTGTGTTACTTCACCAGTTTCAAGAGACTGTATTGATGTAAATCAGGAGTGGAAAAATAACTAGTTCCTGAAGAACAGGGCTCCTGATCCTGCTTCTCTGAAGTCAACAGGAACATTGTTAGTTTAATCCTGGTAGCATCAAGCAGAATAAAAGCTCAGATTAGTATACGGTGTGGCTTGTGTAAAAAGTTACCCCAAAACATCTTTTTGATCCTGAGATAAAATGAAAAGTTAAGAATTTCACGTTAAAGCATCAGAAGTTCTGTTATTTTCAACAGCTGCCTTCTAAAACCAATTGGCTTTCCAGATCTTTGAGCTGCTGAATAATTTGTAACAGGCAGATACCTAATAATCTTTTTCTTCTTCTTCACAAATTGTCTGGGAACACTTTAAGAGGCTTTCAAATGATCTCCTGGATAAGAATTATTTTGCTGCTGTGCTTTTTTTTTTTTTTGACCTGTGGCTTATCTGTAGATTGTGTGTGCATACTCAGTGGAATACTGAGTGGAGCTCAGAAGGGCTTTGGGAACAGGAACAAAAGGTCTTCTGTAGAGGAGAGGCTTGGCTAAAGAGCCACTCTTATGAAATCCAAAAGTCTAAGCTAGAGGTGCTAATGATTAAATTAATTATTAAATTACAAAACCCTTTGGGGTGGGTTTCTTGCAGAGAGTTACCTTTACGGTTCAGGATAAACTCTGAGTTTTGTGGATTTTGGACTTCTTAAACTGAAATACAGAACCTAAGGCAGTCCAGTGAATTTGTTGTTCATTTTTACATTCCCATTTTCATCATTCTTACTTTTACATATATTTTCTTTCTTTCTCCCTATAAATGTATTTTGGGGGACACTGTAACTGTACATCCTCCACAAAAAATAACAACCAAGTCCTTTGAGAACTTCCTTTAGGGGCTGGTATTTCTTTCATTTTGTAATTTTGCTTCAGATAGGATTTTTGCCTTAGAATTTTTTATTAAATATTAGCAATTCCATTCCTTTATACTGTGTGTTGACGTTGTGACCAAGTGGATTGAGAAGAATGTTATGTGATTGGAATACGCATTCGCATTTTAGGTATATGTAGGTTTTTCCTTTTGCAGATGAAGTTGTGTCATGTTTTTCAAAAAAATTTCTAAATGTTTTCAAAATCTGATGGAATTATCATCTACCTATGAAAATAGTTGGAAAGATAAATGAAAAGTGACTGAACCAAACAATAACTATAAATACACGACAACTTGTGTATTAATGTAGATGAAAACATTTCTTTTCATCAAGCTTCCGAAGTTTCTCTTGGGTGCTTTTCCTTTCCTCTCGTATTTGTAAAATTAATCAACCCAGAACAAAAATGATGACTTTTGGAAATGTAAACGCTTGGTTTGTTTGTAACAATAAATTGAAGAACACTTGGTGTCCCCACGTCTTTTAAGGAAGCTGATTTTTAATACAGTCATGATTGGCTACGTGATTCATTTGAGATAAAATAAAAATACATTGATCGCATGAGGAATTCTATCTTAATTGGGCACCTCCCTCAAAAGTTCTCATTACTTCGAAACCAAGATGCAATTCTTGGTACTTTCTCATTCAAAGCTGCTAGATGAAAATGAACTTTTAGAAACAATCCAGAATCCATTTGTCAGGATAATAACAATTCTCTGTAACAATTCTTTCTGCCTCTTCTCGCTCCCCCTACCCACATTAATTATAATGCTCTAACAGAACAGAGCTTGATTCCCTTTTTTATTAAGGTTGTTTCACTCTATTATTGATTAAGCTTATTTCCCATGATAAATAACCTTCCTGTCAAAAAATGATTTATGAAAGCCAGTGGTCTTTCTTTTTCCAGTTTGCTTTTCCTGTGGTTACATATTACATATTATCTCCTGCTGACTGGTTTGGGCAGTCTTTGAATCTACAATTACTGGTCCTCATTAAGAGAACTGAATTTCAGTGCTGTAAAAGGCTTGGAGATTTATCAGGTGAATCATTTGATTTTAAGTAAGAAACAGAAGTATCTTTCTAATGTGAGTATATAGTCTTGTGATGTGCCCTTAAATCTTCAAAATGTTAATAAAGTAAGGTCACCCTGCATTGCACTTGTGGAGACCAGCTCCTTGGAAGCAGCATACTTCATTAACTTTTTTCAATGTCTTCTGGAATATAGCAACCATTGACCTCAAAGAAAAAGAAATTTAAAAATCTGCAATTGAAATCATACACTTCTGGAATGCTAGTAGTCCAATTTGGATGGCAGTCTTTCCTTTCCCACCATATATATTTCTATGTGTATATATGAAATGCAAAACAACTTCTAAGAAGACAACAGTTCTGGTTTATGCAGCTCTTGAGATGGAGTAAGTGTGGTTTTGTTCTGATATTATCTGTTCTGTTATGTCAACAAACCTTTTGCCCTCGGATTTAAGATAAAATGTGAGGTCTTGGGAGTTCTTTTTACTAGGTGGAAAAACTGGAAAAGATACAGGGTGCATCTAAGGTGTTTATTGTACAGGATGTATCTAACCTGTTTATTGATGAAAACTGCTCAGAGGTTTATGTCTTGACTATATCAAGAGCTGAGCGCCTTTCCAGGCAGTGGTTTGTCCAAAAACTCTGTCGTGTATCTTTCTTTCATACTCTCAAAACAAAGTCTTCATCTACGTCTGGAATTCCTCCGCTGAGTTTTTTAATTGCATCTCTGTTTTCTCTTTACCATTCATGCAGTTCCAACTATCCAGTCCTCGGTTTTAAATATATGTTTTGGGACAAACAGCTCAAGTCCAAGAGGAATGTAGCTTGCCTTTTGGGTGGCGGGATGGTGACTGTCTTTTGTTCTGTGCTTGGCACTGCAGAGTTCTGATCTGCAAGCAAGTTTTCTCTGCAATAGAAGAATAAAAATGAACAGTCTTAAAAAAAATTCTATAAAGGAACGTCATTGCTTTTCAAAAATGCTGAAGAAGGCTGACTGTACAACCCCAGCTTTAGTAACATTTTCACATAATTCGCATTATAATTCTGTATAGATAGATATTGCATTAGACAGACCTAAAAAAAAGAAGATTGCTCTTACGTACCCTTGAACAGTCTCATGAAAATCCTAGTGCTTATAAGTGAAAAAGCATAAAGCAAAACCTAATGTTATCATTGCTTTAATTCTCAGTCTTTGTTCCTTCCAGTCGGGGCTCTTAATAGAAACTAATGGTAACTACATAATCAGGATATTTTCTTTTCTGAGTCAGTAGCAGAATTAGAGTCCTGAAAAGATAGCAGGCTGACATTTGGTGTTTTTAATACCTAAAGCCAGCTTCAAAGAGAATGAGTCAGTGTCACAAACCTAACAAATCAGCAGAGACAAATACTTTTTACCTGTAGTAGCTCTGTCCTCAGAATTAATTTTGATAAGAAGCATTTTACAAATGTGTTATTTTTTTCTCCTGGTATCCTGCTTACCTTGCACCAAAAAAAAAAAAAAAAAAAAATTAGGGTCATTTTTCTTGTCTACTGTTGTGGGGCCATAATATTTCAACTCTCACAAATTTTGAAAGGGCCACTTGATCCTGTGACAGGCGATAAAATCAAAGGGGCTAGTAAAGGACAATGCTTTCTTGCTTTCTTTCAGAGAGTGGTTTCTCTTAACGTGATATTCACTGCTTGTGGACAGCAGGTCCCTGGATTTCTGAGATCAGAGGTTGTCCGCGGTGTCAAAGATGTTTCTGTTCTCACATTTTCTGCAGTAACTGAACTCCCCAGATCTCGTCACCGTATTATCCCTGTTTGAGAGACAGGAAACTGAAGTACAGAGAGCCCAACGTTACAGGTAGCCTTTAGAAAAGAGTGAGTAGGAGCTGAGCCGCGGGCTCTGATCCTGCTCCCTAACACAGCCTGGGTGGTGGGATCGTGGCTGGCTGAGGTGGGGAAAGTGCTGTGATGACGCAGTGATGGATGCTGAGATTACGAGCTGTGCCCCAGCCACCTCGGTAGTTGTTTTCTGGGTAACTGAATTTTGTTACATATTAAAGTACATTTATTCATGATTGTTAAACAGCTACTCAAAACTCAAAATTTCTCACAACAATATCTGCAATAATTAACAACTATTAATCCCAAATATAGACCTTTGACTCTCTGAAATTAAAATAAAGGGTATTATTGTGCCCTGAGCTGCTGTGCAGCTGTTCATTATACAGGATATTCTGTAGGAAGGACCTGTATTATAAAGATGCGCTCATAACCTATTTAAATTGGGCAATAGTGGAATGATTATTAAGTAAACAAATCAAAGAAAACAAGTTGTATTTCCATACAATAGGCCAATGAAGTTTAAAAAGATATGTGTGGGGGACATTTAATTTTACCTCCTTGTTCAGATTTAACTACTAAAAAAGTTATTTTGCCTGAACTCAGTTATTCACTTTAAGCCTTTCTGGTCTAGGTTCCTTTGCATCTATTTAGAAAGTTGCAAAAATGGCTTGCTGAAGTCACTGTTGGTCTGGAGGGAGATATGAATTAAACACTGAATTGTGAGATTAAAAGGACTGACTCTATAATGTGCTTTAAGGACTTAAAGCCCAGTGGAAGAGAAGACTATGTATCTTTAAACCATCTTGTCTCACTCCTGACTGCAAAGTGCTCTGGGGACTGGGAAGGCCTCAAGCACTCTCTGGGATGTTCATGATGTCCTGTTTGAGGCACATTAACTTTCCCTGGTGATCCTATGCACCATGCAGTACCTCTGCAGCTCCTGTCAGCCTACTCTGAAATATGTGCATTGGTTGCTCTGACTGTTCCTTTTTTTTTTTTTTTTTTTTGAAATCTTCTAGGACTGTATCTGAAGAATTTCAAGTTTTGCACCTTTGGGGCAGGGCTAGGAATATTGCATACTTTGTAATGCACGTTTCCAAAGCAATAACCTAAAGCTAGACAAGGACAAAGCCATGCATGTGAGACTGGGCTTCTGACTGCTCTCACTTTCAAATTCCTTATTGCTAGCTGAGAAACTGTCACTGTTTCACACTTTCAGTGAACATGGGTCTTTGTCTTCTAAGTGGATTTGTTCTTGTTCAATCCAGATCTTCCCTGGGTTTACTCATTGTCCATATGTTACAAATCATCGCTTCACAGTAAAAGTGTTTATGCCTAGGCATTCAGGATTTGCCACTCTTGAAATAACGCACCATTCTTGAAATCATGGGCATGAATAGGTCCTTCCTGGTTATTTCTTAGAAGTGTAGATAGAGTTGAACAGAGAAACAAAGGAAAGCAATTGCTTCTTAACTTTCAATTTGAGGTAAAGCCTCAAATGATGGCATTTGTAGTCACATTCTTTTTCTCTCACACTAAGGCGGTCCATCTGGTGGCTTTCCTAGAATTTCAAATCTTAAGAGTTTCTCGGTTTCCTGGAATTTGTGTTTTCTTAAATGCTGTCAACAGCACAGAGCCAAAAATCTGTGTTATGCATGGCACGGTCTTACCGAAGCAGAAATAAGAAAAGGACGCTTACGCTGTGTGGTTTTGTCTTTCCAAAATCGATTTTATTTTTAAATCATGTTTAGATCATTCTTTTTCTGTTGTGCTGTATTTCAGTGATGTCTGCCATAAATGTCTCTTGTTGTTTTAGTAGGAGGCGTAGCATCTCAGAGAGGAGTTTGATATTGCAGAGGCAGTTAATTGTTCTGATTTCCAGAAATAACCATGCTAGGAAGTAATGCTCTAATTAGTTAAAGCATCTGGCAATAGGGATTCAACCATAAAAAATGGCCAAGGAGTAATCAAGAGGCTCTGCAGGGACATTGGAGACGCAGGACATGTACAAATTCCACAAACTTTGCAGTGAATGTATTCAATTTAGTATTCAAAATGATGGCTGGTTCTTCTAAAAATAGATAGGAAGGTATTGCCTAGGGTGTCATGTGTTCTGGCCCATCACCGTGCAATATACAATGATTATTATTTTCTTTTATCAGTCAGATTTGCTTTGACTTTTTTTTTTAATATCTGGGATTGATTTCATATTCTTGGTGTATTGTATCCAGAACCTTCTAAAATCTGATAGTCTAAAAATAAACCCTGAGTTAAGACAAATGGGCACAGTTATCTTGCAAAACGGTTATCACTGAGTGGTCACTTGAAAATTACTACTGTGTCCATGAAAGAGCTTCAGACTTTTGAAACCTGTAATTTTAGAACCTGCACAAAATTTTCCTCCCTTTCCTCCCACAGCTCTGGGAGAAGTACAGGAGTGAGCCCAGAACGTAGATGAGTAGGAGGTATGCTGCAGCAGGACCTATTTTGTGTAAACCTAAATAGGATAGATTTATCTGAGAATTACATTGTTACACTTGAAAGGGGGAAATGTCTCTTCTTTGAGTTTGAAAATCACTCAGAGACCCCTCTTCTATGTGGCAAATAATTATCATTCTGTTTTTATATGCTTATGCTGTTTTTTCTTTAAAATGCTTTGGCTTAATAATACTGAACAAAATGACGTTCAAAAGAAAATTCTCTAAGAATAAATAAATGAGGCACTTCCCAACTGGGAATGTTTTTAGATAAGGTAATTTCACCACACTGAATCTCTAGTCATCAGGTATTTAAATAGCAAATACATGGAATGGATGAAGAGAATTTATTAGGAGAGTTGAGATAGCCACTTCAGATGCACTTGGCAGTTTTATGATGCAGGTATTTCATTGTGGCTGTGCGCAGTTTTACATAGCAAGGAGTTTACAGATATTACACTGGAAGTTTGAGCACCATCTTTGTCTCCTTGACCGTACATAATAAGGGGCCTGACTCTACGGAGAGATCAGCAAGCCCTCTCCAGAATGCCTCTTCTCTCTCTGGGAGGTATGTGGTGCCTTATTTTCTGATATGCTTTAGGGAAATGCAGTAGTATATTCTCATACAGTTCAGCTTCTGAAGAGCAGAACCCTGTGGGGGTTGGAAGCCAGTGAAACAGTTGGAGGTGGGAGTCCATAAAGAGAGGAAGCCCCCCTCTTATGAGGGGAGCAAAATGAGTTCCTAACAGTTTGCAAAAGGCCTGTTCTTATGAAGGAACTGCTCGAAAACTCTGCTAAGCACAGGGCTCTTGGAGGCTCTTTTCCTCTTGGCTACTCAGACATACGGACGAGTTGGAGCATTGCATTCTGAACCCATGCTGCCCTGCTAGCACAGGCCCCTTACATGCTATGCTATCAGAAGTCATCACAGAATTGGGCTTACGTGCGTGGCACACCATGCATTATATGGAAAAATGCTTTGTTCATCTTCTGTTTTGTGAATGACTGCTGAGAGTGATCCAATGCCTCATTTGGTTTATGGCTGCCTTGAGAAGAGGAAAGATGTAGGGCCAGGGTAGAAAGTCTTGCTGCTGTGCTGCCATTGACAAGGATGCTCCAAGTACTGCTGCAACCAGGGGACCCATCCACCACAGCTGGCTCTCCCACACATCTGGATCCTGCCTTTGCTTCCAGCACGGGGCAGAACGAGTGGGAGAGAGGGGCTGACTCTGTGTTAAGCAACTACTCGCTTTGCCTCTTAATGTCTAATTATTTTCAGCAATGCATATTTTTGCATAATCAAAATGAGAATATTGTCATGAGCTTGAATTATTGTAGTTTCATAGCACCAAGTCCACTGTATCTAATACCACCGTGGAAGCCCTCGTCAGCGATGGGACCTCATATTGCTAAGCCATCTCATAGTTAAGGTGCAAATTTTCAGCTATTTTAGGCAACATAACCTGAGTTGTATGTCAAGTGGATCTCTTTAAGCTTTTAAAGTGCTTTCACATGGGAGAGCACTAGGGAGAATTTACCCGATGCAGCAACAACAGTTTATTCATTTAACAAGCATACTTTTACCTACTTTTACAATTACATAAACATTTATATTTCTTTGTGTTGTTATAATTTATTCCCATTTGTATGTAGAAAGGAAAGTTACAATGCAATTTTTTTTGGTATTTTCTCAAAGCTATTCAAACAGGTTTGCTGACCCTTTAAATTTCCTTTGACTTGACAATGTTTCCCTCTATGTGGGCCTCCTTAACATGTATAAACAATCAGGATGAATGAAAAATTGTGCTTAATCAATTCTGTAGTAAAGTGCTTTGCAGTTTTTAGTGTGTAATGTCGTCTAGATTGAAGCGACACTCATTATTATTATTTTTGCAACAAGGCAAGTAATAAGGCTACATCCATGCTTTAAGTAAAACTTAGATTTATAGGTGCTTCTGTCCTGGATCTTAACAGTTCCCTCCCCACTTCCACTCCGGAGAGTGAAGTCTTATTAACATCAACAATCTGGCTATGGCTAAAGTGTTTCCTTTAACAAAAGTTTTTAGGGTTCTAAAATTATCAAAAATGGAGGTCAAGCAATGGCTTTATAACACTCCATTGAGTCCTTCTGTGTGCCAATATACATTTTTCATCCTTAGCTTAAGGTTGTATTAATAAAGAAGAGGTCTGCTGCACATTATGCATCTCCCGATCTCGGCTATTTCACAGGAACAGTAAGCTATGAAACTTCAGAGTGATTTTTTCTATAATAATCTGCTTCTGTTCCTACTGATGAGGATCCAGTGCTCCTCTTTCTGACCTTCCATGTTCACCAGCCAATCAAGCCTGAACAGTTTCAGCAGTGTTAAACTTCACAGCTATTTCTGGTACTCTGAGGTCTGTCCCCATCGATTTTTAAAAAGTCAGCATGCCAGGAATTCATGTCAGATGTCAGCAAGCTTCAGAGTCACCAACGATAACCTGCTGTCTCAGCACATCGTAGCAGAACAGAGCATTCATGTTGTTCTGTTCCTGATTGTCTAGTGAATTGGGAAAACATTGTGCAAAATACAGCAGCTTCACTGGTGGGAAAAATTGCTGAACAGCACCTGCATAGTAAAGCAAGACCATCTGCTTATTTTCCCTGCTCCCTATTTCTGTGTCTTGCTATCTGTCTCATTTTGGTCAGACAGGATCATGCAGCTGTTTTGATGAGAATATATACGTATCTATGTACGGAAGAGAGAAATGAGGGAGAGAAATCAAGAGCTGGACCATGTTTTCATACAACACGGAGTTTCCCCGTGGAACTCACTGCCACAAGATACCAGCAAGGACAGGAATTTACCAGTGCTCATTAAGCTGACTGGCCTATTTGTCAAGAAAAGGTACACATTTATGGTTTTGCGTAGTTTTAAATCCATATACTTTAACCAGAAAGGGTTGACGGGATGTACACTCTTCTTTCAGAGCACAAATCTTTTTCCTAAGGGAGACAGGAAGAGGTACTTCCTATTACCCGTATTTATTCCTGTTCCTGTGTGTGTGGCAGTTTTTATATTTTCTTGTGTGGTGTATAGCAGTGATTGCTGTCACAACCACTGCATTAGATCAGATGAGTTTATTCCAGGTTAGTAATTTTTACACCCTAATACAAGTACTGTCCTTGGACAGTGAGAACACCTTCTGCATTTTCTTTTTGTTATATGACACCTAAGAAAGTAACACTACACTAAAATTTAGCAACTTCTGCTGTTACGGGAGCAATTGTGCTCTTCCCTACTGGAGTTTCATAAACCTATTCACTGTAACATTCTGGTTAAACTGAAGACAGCTTGTATTGATTTTTTTCTTCCTCTTCTCCTCCTCTTTTTTTTTTTTTAGTTCTTGTGCTTATCCGTGTGGAGGACAAAGAGAGTATCTAACTAAGTATTTTTCCCTTAATCAGGCTGAGAGAAAAGGAGGGTTTCAAGGTCAGTTACAGTGCAAGATGCCTTTTATGACCTCCATCATCCTGTCTATTTCTTCTGCCTTAAGAAGAGAGGGTTTTTTCCACGACACCAATTACGATACACTCTCACACAGGATTTTTCCATTCGGGCTTGTATTTGCTCTCACAGTGAAGTCCCAGCTCTCCCCAGTGTTGTTTTGGTGATGTGAGCTTCTGACCTTTGGGAAACTATCCTGAACTTCATGAATTCCTTCATCCCTCACTTCACTTATTACAGCTGGTGGTTACTATTTGTCTTATGCTGTGTTAGCAAAACACTGTGCAGATGGGGAATATAGATTTCTTCACTGAGGCTAAATTGGCAAAATATATAATGCAGTATCAATTGCCCTCGGTGCCCCAAATTCCTGCCTTTGTTAACTAGGCTGCAGCAACTGTTGAAGTTAATCTGTCCACTGGCTGGGGAAGGAATGTCAGAAAAACTGAAGGTGCCTGTCTCGGGTTTTGTCCAATTTATCCTTTATTTATTTGGTGTAGTTCCTGTCTGCAGCATTAGCTGAGCTGCTTGTGTGCTTTAAAGCAGTTATCCTCATAAATCCCTCCTGATGTAAGGACTGTAGTACTGTATTCATCGTTTACATAGAAAGCTTGAAGCATGGTAAAGTTGCATGATTTGCCAGATTTTCCATGACACCATAACAGAGGTTTGCGAGTCTGGACTTTTTTGACCAATCTGCTGCTGTAACCTCAGATTTTCCTAATTTGGGACATAAGTATACATGCATTTTGAAAGCAGCTGAAACACTTCGGGACATTCCTGCTTTGTGTCTGTGTGTTCAGCTGCGGTTAACACAGAGCTTGTTGAATAGAGCTTCTGAATTTGCCCAGTTACTAAAGGCGACAGGCTTGATTGCCTCAAGCTGTGGGGATGATAACTTCCAGGTGAGGGTATTGTAGAGAGGAGGTGTTGTGTGTGTGTTTTAAAATCCCACCTTGATTTTTACAAGACAGGAGGAGATGTTGAAATATTCAGTTTGTTTATAAGACTCCTACTTTATGGGAAAAATAATACACAAAAACTTCCTGAATTTGTGATAAGCAAAGCAGTTTCCACTACACAGAAACATGACGTGTTCGCAGAGATGTGTTGGAGATAGCAGAAGAGCTCCTGCTTTTTTGTACTTTACGTTGTCATCTCCATTTATACCTTAATGAGTTACTTTGCCCAGTGGTGATTCTTTTCTTCCAAATTCAGCTTTGAGCTTTGTGTGTCTTTATTGTAGGCGTCTCTTGACAGCGTGGTTAGAACTGGTTCAAGGTTACTTTAGATGGCGAGTTTAATACTTTGGTGCATTCCAGAAAAGGCAATATCCCAGTCTTCTCTTTCTTGTCCAGTGAACTGACATTTCAGCTTACTTGGGACACTAACAATCATCAGTGCAGTCTCTCCCTCCACCCTTTCTTTATGCATTTAAGAAATTTTACCTTTACAGAGTTTTAGAAATTGTGCATTGCGCAGGCTTTTTGTATGATTTGAAGAGTTTAGCACAGTTAGGCATACAGCAATGTAATATAGTTATACCATAGGCCACGATCAATCAGATCAATATATCAAACATTACTTTTTGTGCATATGTTTAAACTAAAGTTCTGACCGATGTGATTGTTGTACATGATCTGAGAAAATGAGGTGGCAATCGGTTACACTTGGAGCTTGGCCCTGTGGTAGTACCTTGCTTGCTTTCCTCTTTTTCGCAAATTTGGTGGTCGAGTGGTGATTCAATCTGGTTCAGCTGTTAAAATTGCATCCAAAAAGCTGCGCCCCCTTCCTCCTCTCCCAGCAGCTGGGGTGCCTGTTTGAGGCTGCCCTTTTCCTGCCTGAAGCACAGACTCAGAAATAGCCACTTCTCAAGAGGGGGGTCCCGTCCCTCTGTGCTCTTGGGCCCCTTCCTGGAGACCAGCCTGCATTTCTTGCACAAGACATCTGTACTGATGAGCAGTTACACCCCATCTTCATCTAGCTCCATCTCGAAGGGCTATCTATTTGTCCTCTCATATGTCTCGCTTAAGAGGTACTGCCCTTTCTTAGAGCCCTACATAGCAGCTGAAAGTCTTACACACCTGAACCAGTGCGTTAGTCAATGCAGCTGTGGAAAATCAGGACGAATGCCTCTTGAAGGAGGAGCTTCTACCATAGGAAGTGATAGCTGTTAGCACCAGTCAAGCTTTTCTGCTCACGTGCGTGGTATGGATGCTGAGAACATGCCTCCAAGGTAAGCAAATTCCGGTGGTTGTTATGCTTTATTATTTACAGAAGGGCTGAGCCTTAAGACTACAGTCTGGAATGAGAAAAGGGCCCATGTGGTAATCAAAATGATAAAAGGCCTTCACTGCCGTGCGAGCAAATGGTCAAAATTTATGGTGAGAGATAACAGATGGATGCCAGTCAACTGGGGCAGCAACGGGAAACAGAGAGACATTTCTGGTGGGTGTAGTAAACAACATCTTGCCTTTGTAGGGCTGTTAATCTGGTCTATTCCAAAGATGTTTCGCTGTCTAATTTCAGGAGGTGCACCAACTCTTTCCCACAACAGTCAGAGGCATTTAGTGAGAGTGAGAGCAGTTATTAATGCTCCCTAAAGAGCTGGCTTGTTGGCCTGGCAAAGGGCACAGTGGCCTGAGCCCACCCCGATACCGGTTTGGGTACAGGCAGCGCGTTGGCAAAGCAGAACCTGTCCATCGCTCAGCTGTCTTTTGGGAGCAGAGGAGCTTTGCTGTTGTCACAGAACAGGTCCATGGGGCTCGTGACTGAGGATGGAGGCGCGGGTTGTTTGTTCCTTTGGGTCTCTGAGATGGCTGTGCGGGCTATCCCAAATCTGAAACATCGCCAGAAGAGAGACTTGATTTACAGTGAGAGGGAGGAGGAGGAGGAGGGAAGGGGTGGCAGGGCAGAGACAAATAAAGTGAGTATGAGCATAGAAGAAGGGGTTTTTTTGAAGCTTTCCAAACACAAATCAACAGATTTACCTTAGGATGAAAGTGAATTTAGACTCATAACCTTTCACCATGTGCAACTATAATTCAAGGCCTATTTATATTACTGCCATTATGATCAGAGTTAGACAGCATTTAACAGGATATAGCTCTGCTTCTTACATCGGCTGGTGGGTATCTATACAATTTACTTTCTCTACACCACTCCGGTCTAAATTCTGAAGTGAGTTTGAGAAATTACAGCTTTCGTTTTTCATTATTTACTGATTTCAGGAATAATAAATAATATTTTCTTTTAGAGACTACTGCATTGCAGCGGTGTTAACTATCCAGCGATAACAAAGACTAGCATGCTCAGAATTAAGCATGGGATATTAAAGTAAATTCTTCTCTCAGGGCACATGCTGTTAAGGGGAATTATACACGGTCATTGAAAGAACAGTCTCCATTGTTTCCAAGTTACACAGTTACCTCTGGTTACTGCAGTGTGCTCTGCAATGCACTTTGCAAAAAATTATGTCCTCTGGTGAGGTAAGAAAAAACCGTTGCATTATGTTGGTTATTAAGTATTTATTGTTTCTTTATTCCCCATAGTTTGCAGCCACAGCAATAGTTGAATGTTAGTTTACAAAGAGGCTGACTGCCCCAAAGCTCTCACTTACACAGCTGGGCAAAATGAGAAAGAATAAAGAAGTTTTCTTCAAAGGCATCCCATTCCGGAGCTGCTCAGAATCAAAAGCGTGGCTCTCCAGGAACTGCGTGGCTTGTCCAAGAGCGTGGGGCGGTCAAGGCAGACATGCTGTCTCCCTGCTGCTTTGAATGCTTGGTTCCCTAGAAGGGGTATTCTTTGTGTGCAAATTCCAGCTGGATGGCACTATGCGGTGTGGTTAAACACTGCAGCCTGGCTCGCAGGATTGCGCCGGGGGTCATCTCCCACCAGAACTACACGGCAGAAATAGAACTTGGGAGCCCTCATATTCAGCCTTGCCCTTTCTTGCAACTGCTCGTTAAGGGGTTCAGTAAAATTGCTGTCATCTCCTCGGAGTGCAAGACAGGGTCTCTGTTCCTATTTGTGGAGGGAGTTTCTTCTTCTGCTTGAAAGCTTTAGAACTGGTTTTCTTAAAAAAGAAAAAAAAAAAGAGAGAGAGAAAAGCTCCTTACCATCTGGCCGTATCCTTGTACAATATGTTACATTTCAAACTGTAAGAAATTTTTTATGATCAGGTTATAATTTGTCAGCCGCTTACAGATCTTTAAGTTAAAAATGTACGGTGCAGAATAAAGTTGCTCTGTATATTGTTTTCGAAGATGAGTGGAAGGAGAAGGGAGGAAAAAAAGACACTTGAAAGTGTTTTAATTGCACAGGGATGTCATTGCCTCTAGCAAGAGTTCTCCTGCTTCTGTCATAAATTTTTCATATTGCCTCGTGAGAGTGAAAACTGGAAACTTTACCCTCTAAGTGAAAGTCGATGAACCTCATACCAGCCTCAGATCCCAGTAGCCTTGCACTCAGGAATATTAATTTAATTAAGATCGCTACAATAAATTCTGCGAGGGAACTCTCCTGGCACCTAAGGTAACTCGTGCAAAGAAGGAGGGAAAAAACCAGCAGAGCCAGATCTGATGGAGGGAGATACAGCAGTACAATGTCCTCAGAACAGTTGTACACTTATCAGAAGTGACAGCTAAGAGACATGTGAGACCTCCTAAAATAGACGACAGAGGTTTTAGTTGGGAAGAAGCGCACGATCGCACATAGTGTAATTATTTTATTTTCACTACACTGACCCATCTGCAGTCTGAGGAAACAACGCAAAATGTCTTTAAAAACATTCCCTGCCTTTCTCCTGGGAAGCAGAAGGCCTTTTTACAGGACGGCAGACATCTGGGCTGTTTGCCCCCCGTAAGTCCCCTAAACCCGTCAGGCCAGGAACGTGCCGCTTCGCAGGGGCCCCCGCAAAAGGCAGCGAACGAGCTCCCTGCGCTCTGCATCGTTTGTGGAGACAAGGGGGACAGAACTAAAAGCCAGGGGCCCGTAGTCCTCTGAGGCTTTGGACTAGACATTTTAA
The DNA here is from genome assembly GCF_965231255.1 of Vanellus vanellus. NCBI lineage: Eukaryota > Metazoa > Chordata > Aves > Charadriiformes > Charadriidae > Vanellus > Vanellus vanellus. The sequence continues at coordinate 5,641,572 of NC_138919.1, forward strand.
TTTCCTGCGTTAGATTAGAGAGGTAAGATTAATTAGAATTACATTATAGGAGGTGGTTGACCTGATTTACCCAGGTGTAAAACAGGCGTTGTGCCATTGCAGTGGATGGTACTGCATCTTGAAAATCATGCAGCTGAGATCAGCTGAAGCTCCAAGGTGAGTAACGAGCAGATACTACATGCCAATTACTGCTTTTTTAAATACTTTTTTTCTCCTGAAAATGGACGTTTGGGATAGATCAGAATCGGTGCCACAGAAGATGCCAGGATTTGGCAAAACTCGGAGGAAATGATATGCCAAAGTTAAGCTATTTCACATTATTGGCTGTAAAAATAAAACAGAGCTCCCTGGGAAGTTCAGTCTGAAATTATATGCTTAATAATTGGGCTTATTGTGGGGCTTTTAAAGGCTGAAATTTGCTTAAGAGAGCCTCTGTCGTAGGGGTTGGGCAGAGCGTGTGGATGTCACCACAAAGGGAGGTATGATACTCCTGGTTTTGGGTGCTAATTGTAAGCCTGGGGCTAAGTATTTCTTTGTATTAAAATAATTGTTAATGTAAGTGGTTACTGTTTTATTTGCTCGGAAAGTTTTAAAAGTATTTTCTTTATTCTAAAATGTCGATCTTTGGTATTATGAGAAGAACAACCCAAGAATGGAGGTTTTCTTTGTCTGCCCCCCAGGCTTTGCTTTTCTTTTAAATCTCTTGCTATCTAAAAGTATAGAAACGGTGTCGTTTGCTAACACCTTCCGTGCGCGGGGACACAGCTCAGCGCCCTGCTCGAGCTGGGCTGCTCTAGTTTGACTCTTGGTAGGGCCTTTTACTTCTTTCTGCTTTTTTGATTGTTTCATTTTCTTCAGTAAGGATACCGATGGTACTATGTACTCTGTAGAACAAATGAAGGTCTGGGAGTCAGGCCCCAATGCTGCCTAGAACGAACGGTCTCCGGGGGGACTAACCACACGCTCGGCAGTAAGAAACGACAGCACGTGCTCTGAAGGGGGGCGAGTCGGGGGAGATAGGCAGATAGGCTTTCAAGCTGCAGGCCACCTGTGAGGTGAAAAGGATTACAGAATGTAATAGATAAAGTCTACTTTTTTATTTCATAAAATGTTCCTTGAACATGATTTGTATTTTATTCATGAGATTTAAAAACCGAATTGAACAACTAAGCTGACAGAGATCATGCATGCATTGGCTACAAGGGTACTAAAAAAAACCCAGCAAGAAGTAGAAAATAGCCAGTCCTGTGTCTTGGGTTGTTTTTTTTTTTTTTTTTTTATTTTATTTTATTTTAAACTAGGTAAGCTTGGATGTAGCGTGATTATTTTTCTTTCTTGCCTATTCCTCCATCTGCCCTTTGCTAAATGGCACAGTTCAGTAAGATGCATAGATTGGTGTTACTGCAGGCATTGTAGAGCCCTTAACTACAGTGTCTGTTCCTCATATTCCTTCAGGGTTTATTTGCAAAAGGGCAACGTAGCCAAATGTGATATTTAGGCTCTGGTTCCTATTAAAAGCAAACAATGCAGTGCTGCAGGAAGTGCTACCTTGTTTCAAGGCAACCTGTGGCTATTTTAATAAGTAAAATGAAGGTGCTTTCCTGTTTTTTAGATTTTATGCTTCAAGATACTAGGCAGGAGCTATAGAGAGAAAAGACAAAAGTTAATATTTTCCTGGATAATCTTGCTTGAGTATCAACAATGAAAGCCAATGATTGCTGGCCAGTAAAGTGGCTGCCAGGTTCAAATAGAATTATCTTTTCTCAAAACCCTAGGTTTGTCTTCTACTAGTATTGGATCAACCCTTTTTATTCCCAGGAATAATGATAACTAATTCTGTTCTTGTTAGGGCTGTAATAGATTTTGAACAACTCTTTGAAGCTGCAGGTATGCATACTGCCCTGGTAATGGTGTAGACCTAATCTTCCATCTGTTTAAGCTATAATCCTTCACAATTCCTATTTGGTATGGTTTCTGTGGACTTGAGACTCGGTCCCCCACCCCTCTTTTTGTTTGGTTTCCTTAATTCAACCCATTCATGGATCAGGTCTGTGTTTCTGATTCCTATTTCTTACCTTCCCACCAAAGAGAAGGACGTTCAGGTCATTCTTTTAAGGGAATGCATCCAGTGCATTCCCTTAAAAAAAAAAAAAAAAAAAAAAAATTAAAATGCAGTAAAATAACAGGGAGTTTGAAACTGTTATGGAAAGATGAGGTGTTAATCTTACCTTTCAGTGTGTTATTATTGGTATCACAGTATTGCTAGGTGCTTTTGAAATGGATAAAGGGGATTATGCATGACCTCAAACGTTCCATATTCTGCTTCTAAAACACATCAAATGGGGTAACACTTTTTTTTTAAAAAAAAAAAAAAGTGTCTGTGCGTGGGAAGTAGTATTTCTCATCAGGGCAAATATATTGTTTTATTTGAAAGATTGTTCTGGGAGGTTCCTGGACAAGCGTGAAAGATTTAGATGATGTTGTTTGGGTATTTCTAAGCAATTATTTCATGTTAAAGGGCCATAGAGCTTTCTCATCAAACGCGTTTGCTTTGTGGCATTCACTGTTATTCTGAGGATCTTAAATGTTTAAGTTCAGGATCATGACCAACTGGCATTCTTCACTGCATGTTGAAGAAGCTATTATCATTTGTGTCTGACTTTTCAGGAATTTTCCTATAGGCTTTCTAAGCTCAAAACTATAAGCATAACTTTTGAAACTAACTCCTCTCTCCATGTTCTTTCTAGCCACTTTAAATATTGCATTCTGAAGAGGAGCTTCTTGTCTTGTGGCATAGTTAGCAACTACCCTGATTCCGGGTGCGTAGGTTTGCCAGCTGAATTATGCAGTACTTATGAGATAACAAAGTTACGAGCTGTCTTCTAGTTAGCTTTCCTCCTTCCAGGTATATACATTTCACATATTACCCTATAATTTCTCTGTAGCACATGGAATCTTCAATACAACTACTAATGCCTATGCAACTTTTGCTTGTATCTTTTAAATGTAATCTAATAAGTTTCTAGGATTTTATTCTCTGCTGGAAAATTTTCTGCCAAAATACCTTTCCTCTTATTTTTGACTTTGATCAATTGTCTATCGTTTTTTTTTTTTTTTTTTCTCCCTCACCCCCATGAGCTAGTGTCTGGTTTCATTTTAATATATTTCGTTTCTTACCGTGCACCAATATAATATGGAAAATCCTGATGCGATCCCGAGATAGTCATGAAGATTTTGCTTTCAACAAGAAACAATACAATTTGTAGAAAATATGAGAGAGGACCCAAGGTCTCCAGATCATATTGGTTAATAGATTGATTCTGGTCCCAGGGGCCAATCTTATTAGTCTTGTTCATTTGTGGGGGTGTGAGCAGCTTGCCGAGTCAGCACGCTCCAGCACATATAGGTACTGGGCTTTCTGCTACTCTCGACACGTTTGGGTTTTTGCAAAATTTGAAGCTTGGTTCACTGCAAATGAGAATCTTACCTTTTAATACAAATTCAGATAAATGTTTAAGATGTATCTCTTTGAGAAAGATGTCCAAAAATGTATTCACTGGGGCTGAACTTCTGAGTGGACAAAATTGGCCACATCTTTCTTAATGCTTTTCTTTATAACTATTTTTTTGGAGTAGGAAAAGGGAAGAATGTCCTGAATCTGGGCCTTTCGCCAGAGCTGAGCCCAAAAGTTGAATTATTTAAGAAACAATGCAAGATGATAGGTTCCAGTAAATGTGGTAGATAATTTTTTTTTTTTTTTATGAGCTATCATACTGAAGCTGAAGAATGCTGTCGGAGCTGAGCTGCCTGCCCTGAGGGCACTAATGGGTCTGAATGGCCCTGTACAGCCTCACTTGGCCCTAACCACCTTCTGCCCCTGGACCCAGGAGCCCCAGCGGCGCTCAGCCCCGGGCGGTGTGTGGTCGCTGCTGCCAGCCCTGCCTGTGGGGCTGGCGGGACCCACGCTGCGGCTCCTCTGCAGTCCTCCAGAACAGGGTCCCTCTGCAGACACACCACGTGCCTGGTTCACCACCTTGTTTGGGGCTGTCAGTGGTCCTGCTGGTAGCGGGGTACCTGGCTCTGCCTGCGGCAGGCAAAGTCTGTGGGGCTGCAGCCTGGTGGGGAGCGCGTGGCTGGCACTGGGTCGCTCTCTGCTCCCAGCTCCCTGAAACCCCCTCTGCAAGCTGAAGTTTGCTCAGAGAAACCTCCTCATAGTAAACTGTGTGCTGAGGCTTTCTCGCCTCTGCTGACAGCAGAATGAATGAATGAAGACAAGAAATGACATAACTGAACTGGAGCCTTCTGGAAGTCACTCTGGTGCCCGAGCGGCGTGTCATGGGGTAAGCCAGGAGGGAGGATGTTATGCCATCCTCTTGAGTTTGGCCACGAGTGCAGGCAGTCGTGCCATACAGCACAGCACTTCATCTAGGACATCTTGGCTCATCATGAACCCACATGAGCTATGGGATTCCCACAGCCACGTGCTGCGGGGCAGGAGAGCTCGTGGGGCAGGAGAGCAATAGAGGGTTTTCACTTTTTCTGTGCTGTGAAGGCACGGTGGGGGCTGTCAGATGGTGGCTATGGAGGTGCCCAGTGGGTGCCTGCCAGGACCTGTCGGGGCTCCCCTTCATCCTGCTGGATGAGGCCGTTTCCCTTTGCCAGGAGACGACCTGCCCATGGCGGGGCACAGAAAGCAGGGAGGAGGTGGTTGGGCCCGCTTCCTCCTGCAGCGTTGGCGCAGGCTGGCTCTCCCCTCAGCCTTTCAAGTAAATTCAGACATTTGAGCTAACTGCTGTTCTGAAGGTAGATGGTTTCATAGTCTCACCTCTCTGATGGGCGGCCTGTGGCTCTGCTGGCCCCCTCCCACGGCCGGGCCTGCCATTTTGCTCCCCCTCTTTCCCGGCTGCGGGTAACACGCTAACAAAGCAGCCAGTGTCTTCCTCTCAGATAGGTCTTTATTTTTCCCCTCGTGTTGCTATTGTGTTGGCAATTCCAGCTGCAAATGTTGTGTTTGACCTTCAGTAAGGGAGCCTGGTGATTTGAATTCATTTCAAGCAGTTTTCTGACAGCGGGCCTTAACCAAAGCCCTTAAGGTTTCCCCTACAAAAGCCTCATGACAGCTTTGCTTGAGGCTTACAATGGTCAATGCAAGTAAAAGTAGTTTGTAAACTGTAAATGGCCTTATTAACTTCCTTGCAATACTGGAATGAAGCCCAGGTCTTTGCTAGGCTAAGTCTCAGGAGCTGACGCAGGAACCCCCTTCCACTTGTCATCATAGCAACTCAAGCTGTGTGGGAGATGCATGACGCTGCTGAGACTCTCCTGACACAAGAATGCGATGGTAAATGGGAATATTTGGAAAAGATGGTAATCACTCAGGTTTTCAACCTCTTGCTTATTCATTCATCATGGTCAGAGCTAGACAGTGGTCATTTTTCCTGGTATAAACCAGGTGGCTGCATGACCAATACACGGCTGTGCCTGGCCACGCTTACTATCAGTGTGATGAGGCCCAGGGCAGCCTTCCATTTTGTCCTGCTTTTGGCTGTTGTGCTGTTTGCCGCCTTTTTTGATTTCAGTTCCTGCAGCCGCGGTATTAGCAAAGTCTCACTGGAAGGTCCAGGAGGAAATAGTGTTCAGCCTCCTCTCTGGGGTAGGTGCTGGGACTTGGCAGTTTAGCTCTAGTATGTCAAAAGACCCTTGGGCGAGGTGCTTATTTTCCTACCTTGTGATAGTTCCCACCTATCTACTCGCTATTTTTTCTTCAGATCAGATGCCTGTAACTGCTGATTATGATTGCTAAAAATTCTGTCTTACTAACCATCATGTTAACATCTGTGCCACATGTCACATTTGTTACTCACCACAACTGCCATGACAACTACAAAATTGTATTCTGTCCTCAAAAATAACTGTGCTCCTTATGAGAGACAGAATTTTATCCTTAGCTGGTAGGCAGCCACAACCATGGTTCTGAGCTAAATTACAGATGATAATCTGCAGCATGGGACTGGGAGATGCCTCCTGAGTTCATGAGTCTGGTCCTCTGCTGCTGTAGCTGGTGCAATCCCAGAACCGCTCCTCAGTAGTGTGCACTGTCTTAAGAGTACTGTAACAGGTTTTGTTAGGTTTTTGGTTTGTTTGTTTGTTAATTGTGAAGCTGTTTTAGACTGTTGCAAGTCTAATCAGTAAAAACCCTTTCTAATCACTGGCCTAAACTTGTAGTTAATTCATACCTATTTGTTGTGCTGTAACTGCCTTCAGGTGTCAATTTTTTCCTTCTCAGTATTTACAGTTTCTTGTCCCAGCATATTTAGGGGCTATCCTCTAAACTGTTTTCATTGATTTTTCTCCCTTCAGAACTTGTTCCATTGTTAGACTTACCAGCTTGCGGTTACCCAACTTCCTTTTAGTTTTTGCTTTTTAAATTCCGCATTTGCTATTCTCCAGCTGTACAGTAGCAATTTCAACATCAAAGGCTTATTTAAAATGCCCTGAAGCCAAATGAGTGACTTTGGAGGGAGAGGGCAGATCCAGCAGTTTACGACTGACGAGAGGTCGGCATTGGATCCTTTTGTCTATTGTCTTTTATATTTCCTTGGGTTTGTGGGCTCAGCACAAGTCATGGCTGTCTTCTAACAGAACCTTGTGTTCTTCGTGGTTTCTTTTATTTTATTTTAAAATGTTTGTAATACAAGAATAAGGTTGGAAATGAGGCATTTCTCTATGGAGAATTTTATAGTCTGAGAACATACCTCTATAGTATTTCCAATTTTGCTTTGGAAACTAATTTACTAGTTCATTACCTAATGTAGGAAATTAATGTTAAAATTTCTTGGGAAACAATAAAAGGATTGGCATCATGTAGGTTTATTATGTAAAGTAATAGGAAGGTTTTCACGAGCAGGCATTTTTGGCTTAGGAATTAGAACCAGATGAAATATTGAACTTCGACTTTGGCAGAATTCCAAACAAAAACATGTTTTCTGGAAAATTCTTGGGGAAAAAACTGTCATCTACAGCAGACGACATGGTCTACATTGCTCATAGCTTCTAAGGCTGGAGAAAGTCAGAGATGTCAGAGAAAATTGGGGATGAGGATATCGGTTACAGTGAATAAGAACCATTCTCATCTTCTTTTGAAATTTAAGCAAGGTTTTAATATAACATTTTAATCTGTTTGTTAGCTTGAACAACTTGATACAGAAATTCTCGGTATGACTGAGCAGAAGCAAGAGTCTTGTAATACTGCCACGTTGAGAGTACCTATATTCCTTTCTGTTCAGATCCTGGCTTTAAACCAAACCTCTAAGCATTCCAAATGCTTTTCTAAACCAGACCTAAAACCGCATTATAATATGGCTATTCTTAATTAGTGCAGTTTTCTCCATCTCAGGGGAGTTGCAACAGTCAGTCTCTGTACTGAGCTCTCCTAGAAGCAGGAGCTTGAGTTGTCTCGGCTGTCCTGGGGACATGCACTCACATGTGGAGAAGAACTGAGCACACTCCAGGGTGTTCCAAAGCAGCTTGAAAGACTTCAGCTTACTCAGACTTAGTATTTTGTTTTTACACTGGTAGGTAATATAAAATATATCCTGTATGTATTAGTAAATGGCTAATGCGTTAAATCCTTTTAAAAAATAATGCGTTCAAAATTTAAACAGATTCAGGAGGTCTAGAAGAAGCAGCTAGTAAAAACTGCACCAGAAAGAGAGCCGAGAACTGTCTTGCTTAGTATGTAGTCATTGTTTTTACTGTTTTTCTTCTCTGCTAATAGTACCAAAGTACTGTTTGCTGTTGAGCTAGGAATTCCAGGCAGACCTTTCCGTTCTGTTCTAATGTGACACGTTGTGTGGCTCCACCTGTTTGATGTGTTTGTAAATAGGCCTAGAATTGTTCTGGTGCCGATATGTGACATTTTACAGAAATTTTGATCAAGTTCACGGAACTCCTTGTGGGCTGTCCAGTGACAGCACTATATTTCACTGTGAGTGCCAGTTTCCCAGAGTGAGCTCCTAACCTTTCGGAAGCATGTCCAGGGAGACCTGTCAAAGATCTGAATGTTCTTCTTCCTCTACTCCTGCCCCCCATAATTTCCCCTCGTGGATTTTACTATCAAACCCAATGAGGTCTTGGAAAAAAACTTTTCCAGCTTGTTCTATGACAAGAGAAACGTCTTTTCAGAGGAGCTTTGCAAGTCATAACTTGCTACTGTCTAAGCGATTTGGAAACATCTAACTTTGGATGTTATATTGACAGTGCAGGAATTCTGGATTATGTCTTCAGGAGACTTAATAGCATTTTATATACCTGGAGAACTTGCTTTCAATGAAAGACTGCTGGGGAAAAAATTGAAAGCAATGTTATTGTTGATATGGGAACCATATTCCTTTCACAGGATCCGTTTTCTTTTTCTTCCTTGCAGCAATTCAAAAATCTCTGTAGAATCTCGAAGGATGGCAATGTGGCTGACTTCTCTCAGAATAAGCGTGCAGATGATGTGCACAATGTACTCGTGATCTGTCATTTCCTAAATGTTTGACTTTGCACAGGAATGTATTTCTGTTTAAACACGTTGCACCCCTTGGCTGTGGTTCAGATCTGTGTGAGCTGGCTGACGAGAGTCCCTGGAAACCTCCGTGCTATAGAAAGGTGAAACCAAATGTGTGTCAGATGCAAAGCTCTTTGTTCGGTTAACGTATTAAGCGTTCACTCACTTGAATGTTACACACACAAGTTTGAGATGGCTTTTTAAGCTTTAGCTTCATGTGTGACGTGACAGGGTAGCTTGTGATACTTTATTGCCTAAGTCATAGGGTTAATGTGGGCTACTGCTTTTTCTCGGTTTTGGGGATTAATGTGCTGTCATGCAGCTGTAGCAAACAGTGTTGTGTAAAAGTGTTGAATTATGAAACCAAAGTTGGATTAAAGCTGAACTTCCTAACAGAAAGTGCACTTAAGAAATCATTTCCTCCTCGGTGGATTGTCACCCCACAGGCAGGAACACCGTTTTTGTGCTCTCTTTCACCTTGCTCATGTGTCCAATGATAAGAATCAGAGTTTGATCTGTGCACTCCGTGCGTTCCTAGGCAAAGTCCTGGTTCTGCCATCTGTAATAACAAATTGGAGTCTGGAAGCATGCTTAATTAACATGATAAAATATTTACTGTTCAAAATTTTAAGAAAGTAACACTGCTTTAATGCTCTAAAAGAAATACTTTTTTGTTGTTATTGTTACGACTAAGTGGATAAATTGCTCAAGGCACCACATGCTTAGAGAATTGAGGCTAATGGAGTAACTTCAGTTTTGTACTGTTTTGCTAGCTGGTAGAATTAATCTAGAAAATGCTTTTAAGAGGCACACTTTGTGCATTGTGTGTCCCTCTGGTTTTTTGGTTTTGCTTGTTTTGGTTTTTTTGTTGTTTTGTTTTTTGTTTTTGTTTTGTTTGTTTGTTGTTTTTTTTTTTTTTTGTGAAGAATTAAAATGCTTCCAGAGCTCTTATATTGTTCTTAAAAATAAAACAGAATTTACAAAGAATTGCATTCATTTCAGAGCACAAATTATTTGCTAGATACTGATTTTAGAAACTTTCAGTGGAGGGAAGAAATACTTATCAGCGTTCTCTTTGGAGAAGGAAGGAAAATCTAAGTTAATTTAATTAGGATTTTGAGCTGATGCATGTGACAAAAGCGTGACCTGTATATGTGAATTTTTATTTCTTTATTTTGGGTGACTGAATCTGGAACCGACTCTGAGCTTGTGACATAATTAGTACAATAGTGCAAATCAGCCATTTTTGAAAAGAGTAATTTACTCCATCTGCAGCTTCTCAGCAAGAACCCTCATTAATCAAAGAAGGCCATGTACATCAAAGTGTTCCTTGCTTGCTACAACAACATCCATCATACAGCTCGTAAATGTGCTGTGGCAGGGTTTGATAAATATAATGCCTTTGATGTGCTGATAATTCTGTGTATTGGCATGCTGCTGCCTGGAACTCCCTGGGTATGCACAAAAGTCTACACCAGCCCAGGTCTCTGTGCTAAAAGCGTACCTAGGCTCACTCCTAACTCTCTCGAAACCCAGCAATGTCTGAAGTAGAACTCAAGTTAATTTTCACTCTCACTTATGATTCAATGGGGTGAATTATTTTAGCTTATTTTTAATCTAGATTCCCAGATGCCACAAAATTCCTTTGTGGATGTATTTATGTATGGATCCAGCTTTAGCTGAGAAGAGCTTCTGTCTGTTGAGACACTTGTATTTAGCATGGTATATTCATTATACTGTATGAATGTGCAGTAGAGATTTAGTATAAAACTTGCAAGAGACCATGATATGAGGAGATAAAGCATAAAGTGGCAGAGGTTGGAGGGGCACGGTCTTAAGGGGGGGGGGAACCCACCATAAATAAGCTTTGTTGGATGAAAGTGAATTTTCTTTTAGGAGCTCAGTCCTTCAGGCACACAGAATGTGATCCATTCGTTTATATTAATTCACTGCCTTCTCTACAGTTTGTCTACTGCCAAAGTGAATGACTGAAAATTCATCTTCAGCAAACGTCACAAATCTTCACATGTAATCATTTTTGTTGTGTCAGAGAGGGAAACTCAAATTTTTGTTCTGTTTAATGAAAACTGTGGTGTTTCAGATCTGAATCTGTAAAGAATAGCAACTGTGCGCTGAAAAGCAGTATTGGTACTTCTTCTGTGACGTTCTTTACTGACTTATAGTTTAATGAAAGGACAAATTACAAACTGGGAATTTTTACCCTTTGTTGTAGGTACAGTATGTCGAGTCCTTGTTTCTTTTGCTTCTTCACAAGCTGCAGAAGCTTGCTTTCCTCTGCTGCTTGTGTTTCTTTCCTAGAGTGGAGTGTGAAAGCAAAGCAGGGAAGAGGCTTGGAGGAAAGTCTTTGTCCCCTGGGTGGAGCAGAGCCCCTCAGCAGCTGCTGCTTGAGCCGGTGGTTTAGAAGAACATCTGCCATCCTTCTGTCCTCCATCTTACGTGGCATGTTGGGGGTTATGAGACCAGTGTAAGGGAAGATCCCAAAGCCCTCTCCTCCCACTTTCTAGCCTGCTAGGCCCTACTTTACCTGCTTGGGCCTGTGGTGGCTGTTAAGTGGGATGCATGGAAAGAAGGGGCAGGTGTTACCTGCCAGTGCCACAAGCAATTTTATTTACTCAAGAGAACTGCCTTGCTCTATGGCTTTATGCTCATGTCATAGTTAGGGGGGAAAGTCCTGAACAAGCCTTTTGCTCATCTTGCTCTTGCGTATGTGTTTGGTTCAACGGCATTTGCTAAACGCGGTCCTCCTGTGAAAGTATGACGGCCGCCGAATACCAAGAAGCTTTCCAATGCATCTCAATTACAGTGCCAGCTGTGCTGAGCAACTGTATGCTTCTCCATTGTTAACATTTGTAGAGTGTTCAATCATCCTCTAAATGTGTCATTTGTTATCTCTGATAGCTTGCAGTAAGAAAATATGGAAGGACTTCAAGAAAGAGTGCATGTGGTTCACAAGCACCCAGAAAATGTTGAAAAGTTTGCTTCTCCTTTGATTAGGTTTTGGTTGTTGTGGTGTTGTTTTTTTTTTTTTTTAAAGTTAACCAACAATTGAGATATAATTTTTCTGTAGCTTATGGCATAGCAAATACTTCTTAGGAAAGTAAAACTTAAAGAGAACAGATCTTTTAAAAATGCGGTAGAAATTCTAAAGGAGACTTGGCTGGAACATGCTCAAATGATACTCCAGGCAAGCCAATAAATGCATCTCAGTGGAAACAGTGGTATTGATGGAGAAGGGTAATCTAGACTAGTTGGTAGCCTGAAAGTTGTTGGCTGCGCACTTACCTGCGTGCTTGTTATGGTTGACATGTAACTGGAAAAGCTCAAATACTAATGCTGCTGCTGCTCCTGCATTTTGTTAGTTGGATTATGCACATCTGATGTGCAAAGTAGGAAAAACTGAGTACGGTGTGCTGCTTGCATTATTGCTTCTCTGTAAGCTAGCTCTGCAATTAAATATTAAGATACTATTAAAATAATGAGAATGAGGATCCACTGGAGTTTGGTTTCTCTCTTTCTTGGTGTGCTTGCTGGTCTTCTTGGTTGCAAACTTTGATATTGGACTTGTTGATGGCAACTGACCATGTGTACGCTATTGTGTGTTACTACGTCTTGTAAAAGAAATTAGGCACTATGATTCTGTCTTATGTGCATACGGTTACCAGTACTAAATGCTATAGCAGTAGGTAGTATTGGTTAGAAAAACGGAAGTAAGTTGTATCTACAAGACAAAGCCCAGGTCTCCTAGACATGCAAATAAACTGAATAGTCGCTGCTCTGTGTGAAGAGGGTGGAAATCAACATGGAGCTTTGGCAGCTCCTAATCATATAACCCATAAATGAAATCAAATGTGCTTTTATCAGCTCTGTTCTGAAGGCTGAGATGCTGGTGTTTGTTTATTTTTCTGATGATAACAGGGTAGCTCAAAAATCACACAAGAAATACCTATCTTACCCTTTCCTATTCCGTCACCTCCCATATGCTTATAAATACCTTCTTGATTGGCATCATAGTTTTGAATAACACTAGGAAAAGCCAGGTCTTTTTTGCTTTAGACACAGTATCTGAAAGTATAGCTTGGTCTTTCGTCCTTCTAGCTAAAGCTACTGAATGACTTGACAATTGCCTTAAAGACAGTAATGGGTACATTAAAATGGTATCATTTTGAAACTGTGTAATATCTGGAGAAAGATAACCATTTTAATGGAATAATCTAGCGAAACCATGATAAAGGTAAAAATGTCCCAACCTGCTTTCTCTTTTTTTAATAAATTTTAAAAGCGTTGAAGTTTAATCTTACTCTCTCAATTATTCAATTTAAACAGAGCCCGAATTCTTGAGATTTTGAAACCCTGAGGAGCCACAAAAAGTGTAGCCGTGCAAATTGTTTGACATTGACAGTGCCTTTGCCTTCTTCCAGCTAGTTTGGTAACTTCCGAGATCAACATAACTATCTTTGTCAAAGCCAGGAGAACAAGTGGATTCAATTAAGCAAAGGTCTCACATAATTATATTAATATGCACACTATGACAAAGCTTCTCAAAAGTGACAGGTGATTTTTATTTTTTTTTTCATTATCATGTTTTTGATTGATTGATTAGCAAGAAAAGCCAAGTATCCATCCTCAGAAGCTGGGTCTGCTCCAGGATGTGACCTACATCATGAACAGAAGAGATGAGTCATTCCAAATCAGTTGGTTACTGTTGAAAATCTTTGCTTGTCCTCCCCTGCTCTGTAATGTTGCTGCTAGGGAGCGTGCCGGCATTTCTTTAGACAGCATGCAAAGCGCCTTTCATATGTTGGAAAAGTGGCTTTTATTCTGCTTTGTCACAACCTGAGGAGAGAAAAAAATCATTTCTGGTGAGGAACCAACGAACTGTGAGAAGCAGTGGGCTTGTCAGAGGACCTTGAATGCCGACAGGATATGGCAATTACACTGCTAACCATGTTTCTTGCTGTTGCAACATTCACAGGGTAAAAGATCCAGTGAAAATTGTCTTCTATTGAATTTAAGCCTCAGGTATGCTATACACAAAGGTGCATAGCAATGAAAAAAAGTAACTTGAATTTGTATCTCAAAATAGAGAATGTGGTTGTTGTTCTTTACTAATTTTAAACTGTCAAAAGTGATTTCCTGAACCTGAAGCAAAGAAACTACTGATCAAAGTTTTTTTCTCTGAGTGATATGACAGCAGCCTGAGTCTTGTCTTTTTTTTTTTTTTTTTTAGATGATGAATATTTTATCATGATCTGTGCATAACAGAACAACACCTATTCACAGTGCAGCAGACACATTCATCAGCATATCGAGTCTGGCTGTTCAGTGCCAGGTTCTGGAGATGCCAGACAATTCCAAACTCCTGCTGTATAAAGAACATTCATTATTATTATTATTTAGCTGCTCTATGGGTAGCATGCCAATGAGCATACTTGCAATCTATTTTTGCCTCTTTCTTTGTAAGACCTTCCCCATCCACAATCTGGCAGGCGTGCGTATTGCCAACCTGAGAGGGTCTATCAGGAAAATAGAACAAACTTGATCTTGTGAACTGAGGAGCATTCCCAATTGCAAGGCACTGGATAACATGGACTTCAAGTGAAAAATCATTCATCAGAATTATTAGCTTTCCAGCAATTTCTTTTTTTTTTTTTTTTTTTTTTTTTTTTTTTGGTGCCTGTACCTGTGTTTACTTAACTCTTAATGAATAACCGCCCCCCCCCCCCCCCCCCCCCCCCCCGGCCAAAATGTCATATTCTGAGCATGGGGACTCTCATACTGTGGGGGGGGAAGCTGTGGCACCAAAACCTGTTTATTCTCAGGCATTTTTAAATGTGTGATTCAAAATCTTTTAATTTCTTTCATTGGCCGTGAAGCATTTGGAGTTGGGCCGCCAAGTGCAGCTACACGACTGGTTTAGTTGAGATTGGGGTGTGCTTAGGAAGGAAATCTCACAGTTTTTCCCTTAGTGAGATGTGCTTTGGAGCAGCCATGGGATATGTGATTCGGATACCTTACAAATAGAACTTTACTGGAAGGTATACTCCAGGAGAATGCATAATGCACCACAGTCCGTGGCATTAGGCTTAAGGTGGTTTTGAGTTTTACACACACACACACACACGCTCACACCCCCAGAGAAGCGTGCCTGGGCCCCAGTACTAGCTGCGGCATTCATAGATCAGCTCCTGCTGATCTGTACTACTTGCTAGTCTAAACAAAGTCTAAGTCCATGCGTTGTGAAGATCTAGGATTACGTTTCATTTGTTCTTTAGTATCGCTTTGAAATTTGGATAAGGCAAAAACTAGGTAGAGGTGAAAATGCCTTATAAACTCCTTGTCTATAGTTGAGGCAGCATGTACCTGAGCAGCGAGATTCAGTATTGTTCAGATCTCGCTTGAGTCTATTGCGACGTATTTTTTAAAAGTAGGATGATGCTCTAAAATATAGAGGAAAAATAAATTGTATGAAATGCCTTAGAGGATAACAATCTCATAGAAAATCTTAAAATACAACATTATTTGTCCAACTGTAACTGTCAACTTATTTTGCCAAATTACATTACGCTGGCAGGAATTTACAGAGCAGGAGACTAAAGTTTATGGCTCATTAACAATAACAGTTGTACACCTACACCGTAATTCCTGAAAATGTATTTTCTCCTTTAGTACTGCATATACTGTGTGGAATGACAATAATTACAGAAACTAATTGAATGAGATAGTCATAACTCTAAAAGTCATATTACTCATTTCAAAATGGTTTATTTCCTGAAATAAACAATCTTTACAGAGTGAACAGACATAACATCTCTTTAAGTTTATTAAACTCATTAAATTTCCTTAAATATGTTGAAAAGTGAATGCTGTGCATTTAATAGAGGATCTAGATACATGCAAGTATGACATTCATAAAACCTAAAATCTTTAAAATGAAATTTCAGTGGAGCAGTTTGTCTCAAAAGTTTGTTTTTCTATAGCTAATGGAAAATAGGATAAGGCTTCAGAATTTAATAGCGAAAGTTTGTTGAAAAATACAATCTCTGTTCTTGTCCTTGCATGGGCACGGGCGATATCCTCACCCAATGGAAGTTTTAATGACTGCATGGTCAAAACAAATCACTCCTTCCTCATTAATGCAGAGTTACACTTCCTCAGCAGTTGTCCCTTCGAGTGTGCAGTTGCAGGTTTGAGGGAAAACTCCAAGTTCTGGAAACAAGGGCTGTGCGCGCGCACACATCACCTCCCTCTCTCCCCAGCTCTCGCAGTAGCCCATAGGAAACTCTGACAAACGGTGGGTGGGATGTTCCCGTACCGAAAGGTAGAGGATCAACTGCAGGGCTTCAGCAAAGGCTCGGCGCAGCACGAAGCAGTGCGGGGGAGCCCTGCGGCCTGGGGGGGAGCTGAGCCCTTCTTCTAATCACCACATAACTTCGGAAGAAACAGCTTCTGAACATTTCATTTCACCGTCATGGTGGGAAGGCCCTTTCAGCCAAAAGACGCAACCCTTTTCGTGCCTTAGATGGGAGAGGACTGTAGGTTGAGGTTTTAATGAAGAAGAGGTAAAGACTTGCATCCCGTGACGTTATAAGGAGGAACGTGAAGGAACTGTTGTGTAGGCGAGCTCCTGTGGTGCTGTGTGGGGAGCACGGAAAATGCTACCCTGTAGTTCCCGATGAAAGATGAGTGTGTAATGGAGCATTGCTTGATGAATGCATAACTTCATAAGTCTCCAGTTATCTTCAAAAACTTGGGGTTTACGTGGGATTTTTTTTTTTTTTTTCCTGCTGAAAGGGTTTGGGAGTACATCAGGCAATCCTAATTCTGCACTAGGTTTTTGATTGTATTTTTTTAATTGCTGAGTATTGCTGCTGCTTGTGGTTGTTTTAATAGACAATGAAGGGTCATTTGTAGGAGTTAGTAATAATTTCAACAATTCTAATTTCCAGTTGTTGTTTCCCATTTCATTTGAAGATGCTACATATGAACTCAGACTCTTGCTAGTTGATAACAGTGTGATTGGACGACTGTAAAAGCGATGGACTACTGTAAAACAGTGTAATGTATAATGTGTTTACATATAGTGCAGTCCTACTCTTCCCACTGCATGCTTCTGAGGTTATACTTGATTGTTGCTGGAGTGTACTCGTTTTACATTGGCTTACATTTACATGCCTCTCGTATTTTCAAAGGTTTGGGTCTGATTGCTGTATGCTTACCACAGGTGCGCTGTCTTCAGCGACCGGGAGCCCACATTTAGATCAAAGTACAAAAAGGATCTTTAATCAACAGTTATCTGCTTTGCTCCCTTTTGTAGGTTTTTTTATTTATAAAACAATCATGTGAATTTCCTCCTGGTGGAGAGTCTTTTAATACAAACTCTTTTACTTGTGGAATTGCTTTCACTGACATTGATGCTGACAGTCTTCATCAACATTCATCCAGTGTGTCATATAGAACAAGGTGATAAATGTACCCTTGCACCCTAGGGTGTTACATGTACAACTATTTTCCTCCACTTTGCTTTCTTTTACCAGTCACTATATCGCTGGACTGCAAAACCTAATTGTAGTATCTTCTGCTCTCCTAAACAAGCTCATTTTTCTCCAACCTAACCCATCAGAGATGCTGTCAATCAGTGGGAAACATGTCACGCAGATCAGGGTGGCAAAGGGCTGCAGTGTTTAGGCTATTCACAGGAAATAGTTCAAACCATTTTGTGTTAAACCCCAGATTTTTCTATTTGCAGTCTTATCACATGAATCCTAAATTTTTATCTGCTCTGTGTCTTCAACAACAAATTGTAAACAAAACCTATAAATGCTAAGAATAGGTCTGTATAATGCAAGAAAAAATCCAAGGCTAAGAAGGTATTTTGTCCTAATAATTTTGAATATGGTATCTGGATACAGCCAATTTCCCTGCCGTATCACAAGTGACTATAATGGAATCTAATAACTGTTGGAAATTATATTACATTGCACTCTGCCTGTATCTAAGGGGGACAGAAACCTAAAAGCAAGTGGATGGGTCAAAATAGGGTGACTTTGACTCAAACTCATTGGCTACAAGTATTCATTATAAACAAAATCTGTCAAATCTTTTCACTAATAAGGGTGTAGATCTTATTACAGCCTCAGGACAGTAGTAACTTATTCTCTGACATATTATGTGAATTTTATGTGCCTACTCTATAAAAAGTGCACAGTTTCCATAGCAATTTTGATATTTCTATGATACATGATGTGACAGCTTGGACCATTTTTCCTTCTTCCATGATAAATTGTCCCCACCACTCACACTCACGTGCTAGATTGCTGCTAGGAATCAGAATTTCATTTTGATGTCACTAAAAGCTAATATCAGTAATTAGGCTTAGGTGTTTGCTCTGGTGAGAATAACTTCTTTATTATTATTGTACTGCTTCATTACTTAGGTTGGCGATTTTGAAACCATAGATCGAATATGAAAAGATGAAGTCTAAATCGGTTTAGAAGACATTAGGGATAATCCCAAACTTACAGGAGGAAGAGGTCCCATGTTAATTGAAAATTTGGGGGTGAGGGGCAGGTCATTTAAGAGTATCTCCCAACATTTCTTTGTTTCTGATCAGCGTTTACACGTACCTAAACGAGGCATGAAAGAAAGGCATTAAATGGCTCCTGGCCCTTGGTGACTAATGGCATCTCACTACACATGTAGAAACACAGGTTTGAGGTTTGCTCCAAACTGCTGTGAGACCTGTCTCCCTTAGATTTGCGTGTAAAAACGACTGCCTGATCACCTCGGCTAGGAAACTGAAACTGGTGGACACAGTGGTTTTGCCTCTCTGGATGCATTTAGCCACAGACAGAACAGACAAAACTGTTTGTTAGCTCCAGCTGCTGATGGGACCATGCAGACGGCGGTAGGATGCTCTAGGTAAGACTAGAGCGTGTTCTTTTTGGCCAAACCCATGCGCCTGGGTAAAAGGCTCCTGAGCCTGCCATGCCCTGCTCTTTTCACCCAGCCAACCTCCCCGGTGCTCTGCTGCTTGTCTGAAGCAGTGGTCGTGTGGAGTGCTTGAAATGCCAAGCTAGTTTTGTTTTGGTGGGTTGTAGAACATAGCCGTTTTTTATGGGTTTGGTTTTGTTGTTGCCCTGAAGCTCATGAAAACTGATCTAGTGGCTGGTTTGGTGAAAGCACAAAACCAGTATGGGCTCATTGAGATCTTGGCAAGGTTGATTCCGTTGCCCATGCCCCAATGTGTTCATTTGAAAATTCGATATTTACAGTTAGTCTCCTTGGAAGGCAGTCTGACTGTTAACTGAGTTTAACATGTTTTTGATGATTCTGTTAATGAATCAAAATATATTTTTCAGCAAATGAGTAATGTAAGCATTTTGCTAATACTTTGCCAATTTTAATAAGGGAAAATATAGACTATGTGAAGAAATATTGAGATATGTTGTTAATATAAGAGCAGTTTGGCAGAACAAACCATTCAAAATATTTCAGCCTTGGTTGATCTATGCATATAAAAGTCACTTCTTGGATTTCAGTGTGGTAGACGTTCTCAGTCACTTGATATCTTGCTTGAAATGCATCACAGAGGACTCTTGAACTAAGAGCGTGATAACTCACTGAACTGTCATTCCAGCAGCTTTTTGTTTGGTAAAAGACAAAAAGACCTTTCTCTGAAAGCCTCTCGTGGCACGGGTGGCTCAGCAGGTGAGGACAGGGTAATTGAACCAGAGAGAGGTAGTAGTCTTTGTAGGCTTGTAAAACTGCGGCCCCAGAGAGAGAACGCCAACCTGCTACTACTATAAATATGTCTTATAAGAAAATTTTGTGCCAAATCATACAGAAGTATCATCAGGTGTGCGTTAGTGAGTTTAGATCCCTCTATCTCCTGCAGTAGTTGAAATTAATTGTTTAAGTTAATTTTTCTGGGAGAAACTTTTCATAAAATGAAGAGACCGTAGATTGCCAAGCATGCCCGCCCTTGCTTCGCGTTAATTAGTCTACTGCATACTTTCAAAGTTACGTGTCAAAGTGGGTAGAGATGAAGCAGGACTAGAAAATACATTCGCTGCTAATGAACGGGATGGTAACCTTTGAGGAGCGTTTGTCTATCACACTTCTGTAGTTCTCCTCTCTGTTTTACTGTTATACTACTCAGTGTATTGATGCATCAGAATTTTGAGGCTGTTCCAGGCTTAATTTTTTTTCATCTGTGAGAAATGACCGTTGTTTTGGTTTGGTTTTACTTTGCATGGTGACTTTAGCTACAGCACTTTTCTAGCTGTGACTTTTCCAGCAGCGTGGAAAGTCAATTAGCAAAGAAGTTCAGTAGAAGGCTCGCCCAAAGCACATCTGAATCCCCAAATAACAAGTAGGACTGCAGTAAGATACCAAGGTTGGACAGGAATCACGTACCTACTGCGTGCCGGGCTGAATTGCTTTTTCTGTAAAGCAGATTTTTAAACCCATGTTTAGTGCTGTCCGTGTTAGTACCCGGGGTTGTTCTGGGTGGATCAATGTTTGTTTGTAATAGATCATATTAAGGGAAAAACGTGAGTTTGCATAAAAATCTCATTGTTTGATGTTATTAAATTATACAGTATAGAAGGTACATCGATTTACAGGTGTAATATACTGTTATGTCAGAGAGCTGTATTGGTTTCTGTTAAGTATATTTTCAGTGAAAATTACTCATTCTACATAAATATATGGATTAATTTGTGGGGCACTCGGAAGCTTTAGATTTATGTTGATTTTTATGTACCAAAAAGAGTTGTTGTGTAGTGCGTGCCAGTAATATTGGTTTATGTTGTTTTATTTATTAAAAAGAAAAGAAATTGATCATGTCTCATTTATTGATTTGGCAGTTAATTGTATTGCTTTTACGAAAAAGTCTCAAAATAGAACGTAATCTTATTCTGATAGGCTAAGACAGACTCCAGTTTATGAAAAGTGAAGCAGGAGGAACTTATCAGCATTATTATTGCTTTTATTATAGTTGCAAATATAGTCTTGTCATGTTATTTTTCGGTAGAATAAACGCTTCTAGCAAAACAAATTTAACATGACCTTGCTATTGCACAATCCTAACTAGCTAAACATGTTTTGGGGTTTCAACTACTGATATTTCAGTTTCCTGGTGACCTAGAGAAAGCAGTTGAAAAACTTGGCAAATCTCCATTAAACAAAAGAAGGGAAAATTGAGCTGTGGAAATATAGTCCGCACATAAATTTTGAAAATATCCCTTATTTCTTGTTCAGTTATATGTATTTTTTATGGAGCTAGTACTAGGTGGCATTATAACATACATTAACTGTCTCTTTTTGCTGATGATGTGGGTTCAAGCTCTTGCTATTCTTGAAGCCTTTTCCATGAGGACAGGGCAAGGAGAGAGACGGAGGACAGGGAAAGAACAGTGACAAAGGAATGCGGCTTCTGTCCCTGATGCTGGCTCTCACTTATAAACTTGGTACAGGAGACACAGCCCTCTCTCTGGTCTGAGATACCACTGCCCCTTGAGAGAGGGGCTTGGAGAATACTGTGAGAGCAGTCTGAGAGCACAGGGATTCAGGGGAGGAGGGCATGAATGGAAAACAGGTCTTGGGGTTTATTCTCTGGCATGACTCCAAACTTTGGTGGACTTACAACCAGCTATTTCAATTGATTAATTTACTGTTGTTTTGGACTTGCATCATAGCAATATAAAACCTGGAAAAACACCATTCTGTTTCCTGTTCCATTTCTTGTTTGATTTATTTAATGGATTTTAATTTTGTTGGGGGTAGAGGATGGTGGGACATTGACCAATATTATTCTCGTTTAAAATTTAATCCGTCCTTTCTTGGTAGTAAAAGCCCTTCACCTTACCCTGTTTGCATTGTACTTTCTCCCAGCGTAAGTGCTAACCGGGTGGCAAGTTTGTTCCTCTGCACGCTTTGCAAGTACAGTTTAAAGGCACAATAAACTGTGTAACAGTAGTTTGCATTATCTGAGAAAATAATTGCCTAGGCAGACAATGGGGGTAATTTGGCAGAGCTACGTGAAGCCTCAGTGAATTCCTGAACTGTGCTTTGTTAAAAAGAAGGGCAACGCCTGACTGGTTGGTGTTGGTTTTTACCATTTTTCTTTTTCTGTAAGAAGAGATTTTGCTGAGATGCAACGATCCAATCCCTTCTGACTTTCTGCTCTGTCTGCTGTCCTTGCATCTGCCCCACCACTCTAATCATTTTGCCAGTGCACAGACTTAGCAGTTATTAGAAAGCTTGTTCGTTATTTAATGGAGGCTTAATGGCACGTTTCATCGTGTTTTTTCCCTGTATGTAAAATTCCAGGTTGGCGTGATCTTTCAAATTCAGCCAACCATTTGGATTAAATGGGAAGTTGCTGAGAAATTTTGAAGAAAAAGTAGTTTGAACATAAGAAGACTAATTTGATAGAAGTCAACCTGTTTTCTGCATTCATTGGATTCAGATTTTCTTTAATAATGTAATTTCTATCTTCAAAGGATTAGAAACCCAAGAATTCATTTTGTTTATAGTACATTTATGGATTAGATGCATCCACTTAATTATCTTGGTAGTTTTCAGTTCCGTGTTATAATGAATTCTATCTGCAGCTATTGAGAAATGACAAATCAGAAGTGACAAGTATTGATCAAATATTTTCTGCAATCAAATTTTTTCAAGCAAAACTGAAATGTGAAAACTTAAGTGTTTTTCTGGATCGTATCTCTTTTCAATAAGTTTTTCTATGGAGAAAACTCAAAAGATTGCATTTGGTCTGCCTTTGTTATGATTAATTTCATTTTGACTTTTTTGTAAAGTGAAATCAATACAAATACCTTCCAAATCATTATAATATCATCGAGTGTGCTACACGTAAACCGAATTATATACATGTAGATCAGGGAACTGCACAGTAAAATCAAACGCAAACAAATAACTGTAAAGCAACAGCCCGGTAGAGATCTTGCATAAACCACCATGTTTCATTGACAAAGCAATATATTTAGTAGACAAAATAATATGTAACTCTAATGAGGTGTTTAAATTTCAGTCCGTGTTTCACCTTGTAGTATTTCTATTTTATGAATGAACAGAACCATTAAATTAAAAATGAAATGAGGTGGTAAATCATTGATTTGGTTGTATGTGAAGTTGTCGTATGCCTCTGGATTTTTCTGAAAGGAAAAAAAAGCTTGCAAAGCTGTTCTACAAGTGTTGCCTTCAGCTTGGCTATTTTCCTTTTATTTAACTAAAACCTCATTCCTTCTTGAAATTCTGGTCTCTTGGAAATCACCAACAAAAAGTCAGGCATTCTAACTAAGCACGGTTCAGGTGAATGGTCAGGTAGCTCAAACCGCTGGAGCACTGGTTATCTCATTGCTTTGTTAAGGAGCAGCACTCGCTGGTATTCCAGAAATCTCTTCTATTTTTCCGTATCTTGGTTCCAACCTTCCCAAGGATTCTGGCTGCTTTAGAACAATCGGAATTTAAATTTTACAATATTAGACAAATCTTCACACGTCATTAGACAGTGACTGTGTTGCTGCACTTGCCGGAAGCCTGGTTGGCACTGCCGGTTTCCCCTGTTGTGCAGCACTGTGAGCTCGGCCCCTGGGTTCAGGAGGACAGTGCCTGGTCACCTTCCTGCCAGGGCTGGTTCTCATCCTGGCCCTTCAGAACAGCCCGGTCTTAGGGCCTCCCTCTAAACTGATTGCTATAATAGTGAGTTCTTCATTGTTTTAAGGGCATAGTGGCGTGGGTCTGATTTCAAGAAGTATCTGAGCCCTTGCCAGTGCTGTGACTCTAACATGGGAACTTCACACGCTTCTGATCGTAGTCAACACACTGAAACCTTTAGGCTGCGCAATGTTCCGAATTTCTGGCATAGCATGGTAGAAAAAAGTCGTAAGGCCTAGGTTTAATAATTGGCTATCTACCGATTTCTTCAAAGAGCTGCCGCTGTGCTCATACTCTACTCTAGTTGCAGCACTTGAAAGATAATCACAGAATTATCAGAGTTGGAAGGGACCTCTAGAGATCATCTAGTCCAACTCCCCTGCTAAAGCAGGATTGCCCAGAGCACATTACTCAGGACTGCATCCAGGCGGGTCTTGAAAATCTCCAGGGAAGGGGACTCCACAACCTCCCTGGGCAGCCTGTGCCAGTGCTCTGTCACCCTCACCGTAAAGAAGTGTTTCCGTGTATTTGAACGGAACTTCCTGTGTTCTAACTTGTGCCCATTGCCCCTCGTGTAATGTACTGGATCCTGTTACAGTAGGTGACGCTGACGGGAAAACACAGTGTGCCATTCCTTTGGGCAACTGGTATTTTCTCTAGGGGAGTTGCCATGACTCTTTAGTAGTTCCCCTTTGACCTTCAAATCTGTTTGTTTTGCTGGAATCTGTGTCTTCAAGATATCTCCTAAATCAAACGTACCGTCAAAGAACCGAGAAGTTAAACCAAGAAAAAACTACTTCCTCTGTGAAAAGCAGTCATTCTCTTCATCTTGGTAGTGGCCCTAGGTGAAAACCGTTGTGAGAAACCTGTCAGTCCTAACGTGACTGTTACAGTAACCCGGCTCAGGGCTCCATCTTCCAGTTTAGCTCAGAGCTGCTCAGTGGCCTCCAACAGATCACACGCAAATCATTCCATTCAGGTAATTATTCTTTTCCTGCTGTTGGAATAAAGGCATGACCGTTCTCTGCAATTCTAGCCTCTGTGATGTTTGAAGACTTCTTTAGGGTCGGCAGCCGCAGAAGTGAGAGTATTCATAGGAATTGTCGTGGCCCCAAAGTCTGCAGCTGTCACCTTTAAGTGAAACAGGAGCAAATGGTACTGTCTGTCTTGGGAAAATTTTTGATGGGCGTAAGGCATAAAACCAAAACCTCTCTCTGCCGTCACACCCCAGCAGTCCTGGCCTCTGCAAATAACTTCTAGTATTGCGGCTGGGTTAGTCAGTGTGAAACTACAGCCTGGACGATGCTAGAGTTTACATTTGAAACAGCAACTGCTTGATAAACTTCAAACGTAATGGGGAGACTCTGAACTTCAAAATTTTTTCTTTTTTTTCTATTAAATCAACTGGATAAATAGAAGGTATTACCTCTCCCTCATCTCTCAAACACTAAGGGTTACTCTGTCGCTGATCCGTAGAGCTATTGGAAGTAGACTTGCTTAAACATGTGGTAAGGATTTTGGTAACTGAATTTCTACATATGAGTGTGTACCTGCATTTCAGCTTTCTGAAGTTCCAGATCTCTTTGTGTTCGCTTTCTCTGGGCAGCAAGGCCTGAGTGTTCATGTTCAGCATTCTGGTTTTGATGTCCAAATCGTCAGCTCCCAGGCTGTGGAGGGAACTGACTTTGCCTCTGAAAATCAGGCTCTCTTAAGTGCCTAAAAGCAGTCGCTGTGGGAAATTTGAGCCTGAAACAATAATTCTTTACGGATACAGAATGACCTGTGAGTAAGTTAGCATTGTGTACTTGGTCATAAAATGTGTGTTGGATACATAAGACGTGACATTTTTGTCCTCTCTTTTCCTGATTGCATGATCGATGTACTTTGCTGTCATGCAAAGAACTTCAAATCTGCGCATGCTAAATGGTATATTCTATTCAAATAAATTGCAGAGAGGACCGTGTAATTTAGTTGCACTTTGCAACTAAGCAGTCTACGGAGAGAGAATAATTTGCTGAGAGAAAGAACAGGTAATTTTGAGTGACAAAGTCAGGAAAGGCTTTTTTCAAGACAGTTCATGAACAGAATATGACAAGAGCTGTTGCAAATCTTCTTTGCTTTTGTTTAATATGAAAAAAGGCTGGTGGTTCTGAGTTGGTGTACTTACCAAACTGATTTCTGACAATTGCGTACCTTTAGCATGTTCCTCAAGGACTTATAAGTCTGGTAAACTCCCGATCGGGAATCGCAAAAAACCCGAGACAATAAAGTAGTTAGTTAATCACTTTCAAAAATTAGACCGGCTTCTTAATTTTTAACATAAAAGTTCCTTTCCTTTCCTAGGAACATACTGAAAACTTAGCACGCTGTGAGATTTGTGTACGTATAACTGGTCTTAACCTTTGTAGCTCCCTAGTACAGAAATGGCCCGTGGTTCTTTTGTGGAAGTAGCGTGCTTGTCTCCTGTACCACCGAGCCTTGTCATTGATGTGACGTGGCCTGGAGTTGCCAAAAGGGGCTGCTGAGTTACCATTTCTTGGTCATTTTTCCACTGGGGGTCACTTACAGCCTTTTTTTCCTCCCACCGTTTGAAAAATGCTTTGTGAGTCTGTAAAGAGCCTCTGAAATGAATAGCAATGAGGTCAAAAGAAATAAAAAGAGCTTGTTACCATGATGGCTGTTGAAAATTTATGAGACCTGCTTTGTTCCAGCAAAACAAACACAGCTGCCTTCTGCCTGTCTGCAAGAAAAATGCCCTTTATAAACAAACAAACAAACAAAAAACCCCACCAAACAAACCCAAGAAATCTTATATTGTTTAAGTGCAAAGGTGTGGGAACTTCTCAGCTGGAACAGCTGTTAGCTTCTTCATGCTTCACTCTTCCTTTTTTCTCAGAAAGCATTAAAAAGCTCTTTCTGATTTGGGTTGTCTTTTTAAGGATGCCTGTTCAAAAATCAAGCAGAATCCATTCACTCATTTAAGGGGGGGGGAAGGCAAAATGGATTTGCATTGATTGATAAAATCCCAAACCACGTATTCCGCGATCACTTAATCTATGGTAATCCATTCATATCTAGTATTGGAATATTGTGGAAATTGGGGCCTTGCTGTGTGAAGAGCCACACAAACTCATACTAACGTAGTCCCTGTCTTGAAGGCCAAATGGACATAGAGGAATGGGAAGAAAAGGGTGATTTCAGAGGGAAGCGTACAGACAGCAAGTGACTTAAACTTAAGGTCGTAGCAGGATTTTTTGCCAGAGCTGGGAGCTGTAGGTTGTCTGAGGCCTAGCCAATGTCTTTGTCATGGGGTTATCTAGGCTTCTCAAGATGGACTTTTTTTTAAGTGGAAAGTATTATTTATGTGTCCATATAACTCAGTTCCATTCATGTTTGCAATTATATATGTTATTTTATCATTTGAATTCTGCTGAATGGACTCCTACCATAGCGTCCAAGATCCAAATTATTATGAAAGTATTTTTGCCTTATTTTCCTTTGAAAAACCCCTTAAGGTCAGGGTTGAGGCACAGCAGTGAAAGTAAGGAAACCCAGTTCTGCCATTGCTTGTGCCACCCCTGTTTTGCAGATAGACTGCCATATCCACAACCTCTGTCTTGGGATTTCAAACGAAACATAAAGAACGGTAATGTGCTTTAGCAATCTTGAAGATCAGTTTGCTTCAGAGATCACCCAACAAAAAAAGTTGGGATAGTCTTCCTTTAAGGAAGATTATTGTATTAACTCTGCTCCATACAGTGTCTGATGCCTCATGTATGCTGACGGGTATCATACAAATGTATATACTGGGTCTGGTTGGGATGGAGTTAATTTTCTTCATGGCAGCCTGTATGGTGCTGTGTTTCTGATTTGTGGAGCGAAACAGTGCCGATAACACACTAGCATTTTACCTCTTGCCAAAGAGTGCTTAGACGGTGTCAAGGCCTTCTCTGTTTCTCGCTCTGCCGCCCTCCAGCAGGTAGGACAGGTGTGGACAAGAAGTTGGCGGGGGACACAACTCGGGCAGCTGACTTGAACTGACCAAAGAGATATTCCATACCGTTTGACATCATGCTCAGCGATGAACCTGCAGGGAAGGGCGGTTAGCTTTGACTAGCAGTTTATGGCACCCTCTTCAGCTTCCTCTGTTTTATTGGTTGGTGTGTTACCAACGCTGCTTTGGTCACAAATGCAAGACGCAGCACTGTGAAGAAAACTAACGCCGTCCCAAACAGACCCGGTACTCTTCGTGATCTCAGCTTGTCTTTGCTGAATGCAAAATTCTGGGGTAACACCCCTGGGTCAAAACCCCAATCCGAACAAAGAAATGCATAGCAATTAGAAGTGCAGGACCAGTTGAGGGGAAAAAAACACCGCGAAACCAAACAACTATGCACAAACTTTTAAATGGAGTGTCCTAAAACTATCTTGGTGAGGCATGTGGAGCTTTCTTGGTAGATTACTGTTATTCTACTTCGTAGCCTGAAACCACTCGTTTGTTTCCGGAGCCGACTTGCAGAAGTGAATTTGAGGAGAGGGTGGAAGAGAATGGGAAACTTAGATCTGTGAAACTGTTGTTATACACAAAATGGGTCTTTTTTGGTATTCTTTTTCATTCTTTTCCACTTATAATGTGACCAAATTTTTGTCTCTCCAGCTGATGAATCCAATTTCATTAGAAACTCAGTTTTCTGAAAGTTAGGTGTCTTTCTCCTCACCTTTGAAGCTTCCTCTTAATACAATTCATTTATATGTTTGAATGTTTATTTCCTTCATTGTCCTTTTCATCTGCCTGCATTCTGTTCTCTTGCTGAGTCCTAACAGGACCCATTTTTCCCCACAAGGTCTGTATCAGTACAGTGCCACCGGTGCAAGACATTCCAGTGATGTATTGCACCTATACATCATCAAAGCAACAGGGTTTTGATAAACAGCTTTCTAATACATCATTAGATCATCACTGATGGCACTTTGATGATGTATTATATTAGTACATCATCAGAGCACTGTCATTCCAGTGATGTATTTATAAACAGATGGTGCTGTCATGCAAGAAAGAAGGGAAAGCAGAAGAGAACGTTTCATTCCGTTACAGTACAAAACGTGTCCCCACCATTCATTCAATGAGATTAAAGACAAAGACCCTGTGAAGGCATAATTGTCTCTTTAGGTGTGTTGCCTCTAAGTCCATTGACTTCTCTATTCGGCATCTAGTAAGCAGGCAGATAATCCTTTTTAACCAGTAGTACAGAGAGCTCTTTGAAACATATTTTCATGTTCTTTGTCGCTCGGTCATAAAGTTAGGGTTTTATATTATTTTTTCATAATTGGATTTTTGTATGTATAATTTAAATACATTTTATTTTATATAGACATACTGAAATTGTATTTCCAGCATAGGGTTTTGTGCTCAAACAATCGAGTTAGGAGACTCCAGCAGCAGCAGATGCACTTGGCTCACCCCTGGACATTAAGCCTTGAGTCCAGGAGCTGCAAGACAATATATTAATGAATCTTCCTGCTCCCAAGAATAATTCTGTAGTAGGGACAAAAAAAAAAAAAGGCAAATGATCGTTTTGATTTTAAGAGATACAGGTCTTGTTCTGTGTAGTATCAAAACTGCTAAGATAATTATTTAATTTAGAGTCAGTCACTGTTTTGAAAGCTAGCTGTGTAGATTGTTAGATAAACTCTTCTGTTGTTTCCCCTAAACGAACAGGATCATCAACATTCATTTGCTGGTTTTGTGCATCTGTTGCTCTTGTATTGTCTTGCTGAACTGTACTATTTAACTGCTTTTGCTGAGGAAGTCTTTCTGTGTTTCTTTTTTAGGTGAGGAAACCAAGAAAGAGAAAGATGGGCTGAACTGTCTAAATCACACAGAAGTTTACGCTGGGACTGACGAACTCCAAATACTCACATCCAAAAGCACGACTGATGCAGCAGGTAGGACAGTTTTATGCCATGATGTATTTACAAGGCTATGATTTGGGATGACTGTGGTGAAATGGGACCAAAGTTCTTATCCAGTGTTGACCATCTGGTTTGGACATTTGATTTTCATATGTTTTTGGTAGAGTTCTCCCTTTCTCCAATTAATATTTTTACGAAGATATTTTTCAAGATTCTTTGCAGGGTTAGTCATCAAAATGAAAATCGTGTCCCCACAAAAGATACACTTGCAAATATATAACTTATATAAAATACATATAAAAACAATTATCACAATACAGCCAGATATTTGGAATGCACTTTTTGTAACAGGACAGGAGGTGATATGCTGTGAGATTTGCTTTCCTAATTGTGTCTTATTCCTTTAAGTTAAGAGCAAAAACTTACTGTGCCAGAGGGACTTCAGGGTTAAACACAGTTTCATTTTGCACATAGAGAAATTTGCAGTGTAGAATGACAGATGAAGCTGTGCTTTCTGAGAAAGCACATTCCATCAAAATAGCATATGTGGCGGTAGATTCATGGGGGGAAAAAACACACGTGTTTCTTCCAGCAAAGATGCGTTGAAAGGAACATAAGCATGTTTCCTAACCAAACCATTAGCCTGCACAATGTAGTGTCGAGCTAAAACTTTATAAAATCACTGACAGTGTGGATCTAATTCCCTTCTTTGCATTGTTTGCCCTGAGTAATTATTGTTCTAATTTGTGTATTCCAGTATGCTTTGTAAAGTCACAGAACAGAAAGAATTTGAAGGCTGTGAATTTTATAATTGAAATACATGAGAAAAAATTAGAAAAGAAGGTGATACTGTTATATTAACTCTACAGATGGAGACCAGAGCACAGAGAAATAGAATATTTTCCCTGAGGTCCCTGTGTCTGTAGTAGAGATGAGACTTAGAGATAAGAAGATAGGCAGATCTTCAGTGTTTGGTTCTGGTGTCTCCACTATAATTTCATGTTGCTGCTTGGCACATGCAGTGGAAGCAGTGTGCGTGTATAGAGGGAGGAAAAACCAAATCAGAGGTGTACTGCAGCTGTACTTAATGCAAGAGTCTCTGAGCTGGGGAACACTAAAGCATTCCCTGACCTGCAGGGCCCCCTCAAAAGTGGTGGTGTTAAACTCAAGAGCTTGTGCTAAAATCCTTCCTGCATTGAGGGAGGAGTTTGAAACGTATTACCGTATTGCATTTTCCCAGACCTGAACCCAAGTCACAGAAGACATCAGTAATGCCAACGGCATGCTGGGTTATGCCAGCCAGAGTGTAGGCAGCAGGTCAGTAAGGGAAGTGAGCCTTCCCTTCGAGGTGCTCAGCGGAGTACATCTGGAGGCTTGTGTGTGGTTTAGGGTACAAGACAGGCATTGAGACAATGGAGCGAGTCCTGCTAAGGGCTACCAAGATAGTTGGGGATTGCAACGCGCAGCACGCCAGGAGAGGCTGGAAAAGCTTCCTCTTCCGAGGAAGACCTTGAACTAGTGCAGTGGCGCTTCAGGGACAGCTCAATATGCTCTTCCCTAGAGGTGCTGCTCTATGTTGTTTGGTGATTCAACCAATTTGATATGAAAAAGGGAAAGTTGTGTTTCAGCTGTGTTCAGTAGAGGTAGCGGATCTTTTGCGGTGGAGATTTCCTGGCCAAATAGGAAACAGAAAACTGGATGTATGCAAGTCTTGTGAAGCTTGGCATTTGGAGAAGGATAATTTTGTTTATTGGAGGTAATGAAAAATAGTGCTTGACAATCACTGTTTAACAGTGTTTTGCGCTCAGAGAAGGAACAAAACCGGTGCCAAAACTATTCATGTTAGATTTATGCAGTCATTAAAATTGAAAGTAGTGGGGTATTGTGTACTTAACATATTTTCGAATGTGAGGATGCAAACAACTTAACACTGGTGAGCATTTCCTACTTGAAAGGTCTCTCAGGTTGAACTCTAGTGGATGAGCTACTATATGACTATTCAAAGAGTGCAGCAGGGTCTGAATTTTTCGCAGCTCTTTCTGTGTAGCATGCTACACTAGCCGTGACATTTCTAAGAAGAGCAAGCAGGGTCATCTAAGTCATAGTAGCAACCTGATTAGGTGGTTTTAATAACACAAACATTTTTAGCTCAGTATGGCGTGGGGGATGGTTGTCTGTAAGTCTTCCGGTTTTAGAAAAATATTGTGACATAGTAGAAACGGATTCTTTTCAGGAGGAAACAGTCTTAATGCTAACAAAAGGATCTCGTAGGACTCTCAAGGTTTCTTTTTTTTTCCCCAGTTATAGACAATATGGTTATCTGTTTTAAGATATATTCATATATTTAAACCAAAATTTGCTCAGTCAAAATATAACTGCCATAAAATATGAGTATCCGATTGCTTTTTATACAATTGGAAATAGGAAAATGCATTCTTAGTTAATGGTCACTTTCCCATTATTTTGTACAAAAGTTACAAAAGGAATCTGAAATTCCATTCATGTTTTAAAAATTCAATTTATTGGTCATCTACTTCTTTAGGTTACAGTCTATCTGTTGTAGTCAGAGACAAACACTTTTTCACTGAAAGGGTTATTAACCATTGGAATAGGCTGCCCAGGGAGGGCGTGGATTCACCATCCCTGGAGGTGTTTAAAAAAAGGGAAGATATGGTACTTAGGGACATGGTTTAGAAGTGGTTTTTGTCAGGGTAGGTTAATGGTTGGACTTGATGATCTTAAAGGTCCTTTCCAACCTCAGCAATTCTATGATTCTACGTTGATAAACATGATCAAGCCCAGAGATGGGACCTCAAGCTAGTCAGGGGGCTGGAAGGGAGGGAAGCCAAGGGAAAGAGGCTCTACTGAGCAAAGTTGAAGGTGGCTTTAAATTTATAGCTGTAGCCTTTCTCTGGAGTTTTCTTGTTGGAGAAACCAGTCATAACCTGCTCTAAAGAATATTCTTTCCAAATGTTATATTGATCGATATGGCCTAACGTATTCTACTCATTTGAAACGGGAAGCCTTCCTTTTTGAAAGGATGAGGTTTAAATGGGAAAGGCCAGATTTTTTTGGCACGTGAGCAATAGGGAAATATCTCTAAAGCGGATGTCTGAGATCGTATGTGAAAAGATTGAAAAGATTGTCATTTTAAGTATACAGAATAGAAACCTGAGATATTTGGAGTCATGGTAGGATTTGTCAACTGCAAGAAGCAAGTATTATTTAATACCAGTTATGAGTAAAATGGAATAATTTGTTATTCTCAATTTGTTTTTATGCAACATAAGGCGATTCCACAAGCTTCCAGCAATTATTTTCTATATTGAGCCAGGTTAAGGAGATAAACTCCTTCCTGTTCTTTTACTTTAAAAGCAAAATCAAAGTGTTGGAGGCCTTAAGTACTTTTTCAGATACAAAAGAACATTTCTATCAATGTAAGAATAAAGGAATAGATCTGAAATGTTGGTCAGCCAACTGTGTGTGTCGAAATTATTAGTGAAAATGGAAATCATGCAGTTTATTGCTGCAAATGGGACAGACAAAGGGAAATCACGCTTTCTGTCAGAAATGTGAAATGAGATTGATACTGGGTAGTATTCCATTATTTCAAGATGCCAACAGTTTTGACACTCCAATTGCAATTACCAGAGATAGTGGCTCAGCAAATTGAGAAGGAAATTAGGTTTGATCGCATGAGAGTGAGCAAGCCATAAAGAGCTCTCCCTCCCCCTTTTTAAAGGTATGCAGACTGGCCAGTAAGCTTTTTCCTCAAGAAAGGAAGGGGGGGGGGGACGGGGGGGGGGGGGGGGAGTGTTTTAAAAAAAGAAATAAATCATAAATTGGAGAAATCTCAGCCACTATGGAAATTCAGGCGAGTTCATCACCTCCCTACAAATAATATTGATAAACACTTTCACTGATGTGGCCTGCTGTTCTGTGTCACGTCTAATTTTCATCTAGGGCCAGGCTCAGGCTAGCTCCTTGTGTCCTGCCAACGTACTCCGTCAACTCAAACAGCAACACAGAATTTTTTCTTCTACTTTAGAAACCATCATCTTGATGAATTGCTTTCCCTGATTGGCATATGGTGGTTTTTATACAGTTCCTACAGACACCTTTACAGTTCTCTGTAAAATTTCTTGTCCAGAAATTTCTTTGAGGGGGAGATGGGAGGTTTATTCTGTGGTTGAATCAAGAACAAATAAAGATGACATATATGGCAAGATAGATGAGGCAATTTCAAGTATTTACGTATTTAAGTACATTGTACTTTGCACTGGGTCAGCAGAACTGCTGTGAAGAAAAAAAGAGATCCTCTTGACATCTCCCCCTATAATGTCTTAAAAGATATTTTAATTGTTTTGGTGCCGTCATTGGTAAAAATGAAATTTAAAGATAGAATGCAATGTTTGATGTGGACAGGGGGAGAAACCCTGCAAGCCAAAAATCAGAGCTGAAGCAGATGCCATCCTTTCCAGGCCAGCTGAATTTAGCACGCATTGCTATGTATTTAGGGAGGTTATTTTGTTAGACTCACGAAAGTCTACCATACTGCCAAACAAAATAATAATCATTCCGTTGTCCAAAAAGATAAAAATACAATATTAGAGGCATAAAACCACATTGTTGCATAGTCACATCTGAACCGCTCCTGTTGCGGTTCTGTAACACACATAATTTGCTGGTCAGCTGCTATACAAACACATTTTTGCATGACATTATAAAGACTGAATTTAATGGCATCTTTTGAACCTAAGTGTTGATGATTAACATCTAATGTATCTAACTAGGTGCTTAGATGTATATGGTTAGCAAACAAGTTCATGATCGCTTATTGCAAGCCAGGATTTATACGTGGGGCTTGGTTTCTTTCCATATGTGAGCAGAGGACCTAGATCGAGTAGAACTGTGCGAATTCCCCTTCCTCAGATCACTGGTACCCTATGCAGTCCCCAAAAGGTCTTGGGAACGCGGTGAACCCCTCCTGAGAGTCAGATTTGTAATGGCCAAATTTCATCTCATTTTACTGTTGTCATGCTCTATTAATTATGGCTTTGCAAGCACAGCCTTGCCTTAATTTGATATAGGATTTTAAAAGCTTATGCAATTAAATGGGCATACAGTGATCAGCAGATACTACACTTTAGAAGAATAATATTTATTAACTTGTAAAAATTACAGTGATTACAATCCAAGTAAATGTCACAGAAAACTTGGAAAGCTCTGGCTCTGCCTCGGCCCCCGTGGTGAGGAGCTCCTATGTCCCTGCCCTCAAAGAACTGGACCTCACTAACTTAGAGCAATTTTGTTTTCCCAGCTAATCTACCTGAAAATTAAAAAAAAAAAAAAAAAAAAAAAAAAAAAGCCATCGCTGTGGGCCTCCTCTTCTCAAGGTGGAACTAGCAGAAACAGCAGATAGGCTTTACGGTATTGAGAGAAATGGAGCAGACATCTGTAGTAATGTTGTTCGGTGAATGCAGCACAGGATAGCGCCGAACCCAGGACAGTTTGTGTTCTTTAACATCCTGCATATTCTTGGTAATGTGGGCCGCTGATCACCTCCCAGTGCTACAGAAATAACGGTCTAATGAGAGAAGTAAGCTTTAAATGTCATTAGGCATAATGGAAAGGTCGTAATTACAACAGAATGCAGTGTGGTCATGCAAGACGTCAAAGTCCGAGGTGGTTTTGCTGTAGCACTTATGTAGCCTCCAGGGACGATTATTCTTTAGGAATATTGTAATTCATTATACTGTTAGCTCCTCTGTCACCTGGCGGTGGGGGTACCTCACAGGTAGTTATGTCGAAGACTGAGAAGCGTGTGCAGTTTTTGTGTGAGAGCTTGGGGCATGAATCTGCGTGGTGCCCTTCTTTGTTCTTCTGACCACATATTTTTCTCTGTGAGGAGTTAAACTTTGATTTCTGAGGCAGCAGGCTACTGTGGCGTGAGGTGGAAACAGAAATTCCATCTTCTCCGGCAGTGCAAGCGGGCAGTGCGATTCACTGAACAGCAGCAGCAATAGCAGGTTTTTGTCATACCAAGGCTGCGAGAGGGCTTCATTTGTCTTGGGAAGGAATTGCGCTCGGAAGAGCGGTTGTGCAGTGTGCCCTGCCGCTTCCAGAGCCCGTGTCGCCACAGAAGGGGGCAACTGCAGGTAGTATGGACAAAAGTAGATGTGGGTTTGGTCACTGGAATTAAGTTAATTCCTTATGCATACCAAAAGGTATGCTAATTGACCGTCACAACAGTAACATGAAGAATTAGTTCTGAAACACAAGGTGTAAAGTACTGTTAAAGTTATAATCAAATAAGTACCCAGGAAGAACATTTATCCCAATACCTCAGGCACTCTGTTTACTTACAAGGTGATTTAACCCACCTGCCCTGGATACAATATTTTTGCCCAAATGCTTGTGTAGTACTTAAAGTATCAATCAAAAACTGCTGTAATTTGTGATTCCAGCACAATCTAAAAATTACAGGGGATGGTCCATTACATGTATGTATATAAAGACACAGGTTTTGCAGCTGTGTCTGGCTAACTCCTGCCTGTTGACCTTTATTGACCTTTCTGTGTCAGGGAGTTCCCTTTATAACCTTTTTCCATTTATATGCCTGCCCACTGCAGTCCTTTTCTGAAGGACTAAGGGAGGGTTGTATTAAATGCCTCTCAAATAAAGAGAATAGAGGTGCTAAAGTAGAGGTGGCTTTTCACCATCTTTGGATAAAAGAGGAGAGACTTGAAGTGTGTATTTTGGGTTTTTCTAAATTTGTTAACGTAGGGTCTACTCTATTTAAAATTATGAGAACCTTACTAGGTAAGATTTATATACCTATGTCAGTGTGAGGTTTGATTTAATGACCTCAAAAGGTCCTTTTTGGAGGACTATCAACATAGTAGACCTGTAGGTGTCTACAATATGCAGAAGGACTAAGTATATTCTAGACCAGGAGGCTTTATCAATAACTCTTGAGAAAAATATTGCTGATAGATAGCATTAGGCATTTTTAGGCAACAGCCCTACCAAGTGTTGAGTGCATTAGAGAAGTTTAAACATACAGTTTCCTTTCCCATAAAGAAATAGTTTTAAATGTCACATTTCATTTTTGTCATTGTTGTCTCTTAACCTTACATTGCTAGTAAAAAATGGGAATGCAAATGACCAAATTGACAATTTAATTCTATCTCTTTTGTGAAACAATTTCTCATTGGAAAAAAAGTCATCGGTACACAAAAGCCAATTGTTACTGGAAACTAAAGCCCAAAGGCATTTCAGATACAAACCGTAGATGGCATCTATGCGTGCATGATTGAGAGGAGGAGAATATTTGCAGTAGGTGATTAAGAGACGAGGTAGTTTGTATGCGGAATGTCATGGGTTATAATTTTTTTTAGAATCGCTTAGCGTTAGCCATGTTCAAAACAGCCAAAACCAAAATGTGGGCAGCCACAGATCTGTCAGCTTCACTTCGGTCTTCCTGGTACACATGAAAGTGAAGATTATGAGTGGGAGAAGTCACACGAATGCACCACGGGTAAAGTATGCCTGGCCACGAACAAAGGGAGAGCAGAGATACGATTTGTCTTCACTTTAGCAAGGCATTTGGCACCGTTTCCCACAATATTATTGTATCTGAGTGAGGATGTTCCAGTCTGGATGGGTAGACAACTGGTAAAAACTGGTTTTGTGATCATGGTCAGAGGGTAGAGGATCCATAGAGAGGATCCCGCTCTGTCTGGAGGCTGGTAACTGGAGTGGAGCACTGCAGGGTCTCTATGGAAAACCTGTCCTATTTAACATCTTAATTAGCAACTGCAATAGGTGATGGATTGCACTTAACATCAAGTTTGCAGATGATATGAAACTAGAGGAGACCAGTTAATGGAGTGAAGGCAGTGCTGCTGTCCAGAGAGACCTGGATAGGCTGGAGGAGTGGGCTGAATGGAACCTCACAAAATCCAGCAAGGAAGAATGTGAAGTCTGGCATCTGGCAAGGAAGGAGCCCTTGCAAAAATATAGCCTGAAGAGCAGCAGCTCTGCTGAAAAGGATCTGGATGCCTTGGTGGACAGCAGACTGAACGCAAGCCAGCAGCGTGTCTTGGCAGTAAAGAGGGCTGGCGGTATCAGGGGCTGTGTTATAAGGAGTGTAGCCAGTAGGTGAAGAGAAGTGATTATCCCCCTCTAATCAGCAGTTGTTAGGCTGTGTCGGCAATACCGCATCCAGTCGTAGGCCTTACAATACAGGAAAGGCACTGATAAACTGGGGGAGTTCAGTGAACAGCTCCCCAGATGGTCAGGGCTGGAGCACATCATCTGTGAGGAGAGACTGGAGGAATGGGGCTTGTTCGACCTGGAGAGGAAAAGGCTTTAGCAGGATCTAACACCAGCCTGCCAGTATCTAGAAGGAGGTCATCAAGGAGATAGAGCCAGGCTTTCCACAGCGGTGCGGTGTATGGCAGGAGGAAGAGACACATACACAAATTGAATCCAGAGAGGTGCGGATTAGAGATAGGAGAAACTTCTCCACCATGACAGTGAAGTAGTGGAGCATGCCGTGGAGATCCGTGGAGGTTCTCAAACCCTGATGGCATTGAGTCCTGAGCTCTACCTGGTCTAATCTCACAGCTGACCCTGCTTTATGCAGGAGCTTGGGCTAGAGACCTCTCAAAGGCCCTTCAAACATGAGTTTTCCCGATTCTGTGAAGTTCTTGAAGTTTCTCATTTTTTTCAGCATACCACAGGTTGGCAGAATTAAGATGGAGTTCCTCAGTTTACCATTCATATCTACAAAGTTAGCAATTTAATTTTAATCTTAACAAAAATTCCCGGATCTCTAAAACTTCTCGGCTTTTCTGCACCTCTGTATATTTTACATATGGGTACTAAAATCAGCTCCTTAAATTAATTCAGGGTGTGTTTCAATCTAAAAATTAGAATATCAATTGTAATAGATATTGGATGCTAAATTCCTCAATGGAAACTTTTCATTTAAAATCTTTTCTTTCATTTATTTCCAGGTTGTTGAAATCTAGAGTTACCTGGTTTTCTCAGGTAGTCTTTTGTTTGTTTAGGGAGAAATTAAATGAGCGCTTCCAAAACACCCGGGCCATGGAAAGAAATATACATTGATTTCTCTTGAAATTGAATGAACTATAATATACAGATGATAGAGAGAAGAAAATTCTGGGTCCTCAGCGTTCTGATTGGCTACTGATGATGTAATGGTGCATTATTAAGTGATAATTGTTTTATTATGATGTTTACAAAGAGGCAAATGGTTTGTGAATCAATGCACATGAAGACCGCAAAACAAGTTGCTTATTGATCCACAAGCTGCTTGTGTCAAAGTTTGCTGCTCAGAAGAGAAAACAAAACTGATGTACTCCAGGGTGTATTCGTAAGGATAATAATTTTGAAAGCACGGAGTCTGAATTTACATTCTAAATTGGCTCAACTCTGAAATATGCTTTGCTCTTTAAAATATTGAATTGAAACACACATACTGAGCCATGGAAGGCGATTCATAGCATACCTTTCTCTGCCGTTGACTTTCATCAGCCATCGGGATGTGGGGGCTCAGTAAACTCATTTCTGTTTCCTTATTTCCTTAAGTTGTGTCAGAAGTATACTTTGTCATTATTTTTATATTATGTTGAAGTTAAAAATGCTTTGCTAAAAAGATCTGCCTTTTTGGAGATTGCAGACCTTTAAAAGTTGATGAAATCAGATTAGTAGAGGGGCATTTCCACTCTTTCAAATGGTGGACTATTAAAGAGCATAAAGTTGTTGGCCTAT
Organism: Vanellus vanellus; assembly: GCF_965231255.1. NCBI lineage: Eukaryota > Metazoa > Chordata > Aves > Charadriiformes > Charadriidae > Vanellus > Vanellus vanellus. The sequence continues at coordinate 5,680,540 of NC_138919.1, forward strand.
ATAAACCCGGAGCGCTAGGTCAGTCCTTCGGTCTCGTGCACACAACTTCCGCTAATTTCACGAGTACTGCCCTGGAATAATCTACCAATATAATCTGTCACTGGGCTTCTGATTTTGCAGATCAGTGTCTTTAAGAATTCATATCCACAGACAAGTCACTGAAGCTTAATCAATCACTAGGTATCTGCTGAACGGGAAAAAAAGCCCAAACGTTTACAAGGTACTGCAATTTAGCTTGTACGTTGGAAACCCTTAGAAAAAAAGCTCCAGCAATGTCAGTTTAACTTGCAACTAAGATTAAAATAGGCAACACAGAAATAGATATTGAGCTTAAGCAGGGTAAGGTAGTGAGTCACCCTAACTCAGCAAACCGTTTGAGTCTTCATGGCTTAATCATACACTAAAAAAAATCCCAAATCCCTCTTCTCTCCAAAGTCATATTATATTCTACATTGAAGAGAAAGTTTGTGTGAAACTAAGCCACCTGAAAGAGGAAAAGAGTTGAATGGCTTTTTGTACCTGTGGATTTTTGGTAGAGTATCAATAATTTTATTCAAGGCTGAGGAGTAGTTGCGTTCCTTTGTCTATGTTCTTTCTTCAGTAAAAATCTCTCACGCGTTTGAGGGCCTTCACAAACTGCTGCATGCTTGTGTTCAACAGCTTCAGCTTTTGCATGCATTGTGTAGGGTCTATTACAAAAAAATACAGATCTATTGAAATGTCTTAGTCTATTTCCTTTAGGGGTGTTTTAAGCTAAGCACAGTTTCAAGGAATGCGTTAGCAGATGAGACCATTTTTAAAGTAACGGTTAAGAAAAAAAATACAATCTTTTGGCAACTGAATGATAAATATCTTGGGCCTGATTGTATATAAATACAAGGTGGGGCTTTACAAGATGCAGATAATCTCACAAATATGTAATGTATTCTGTACCCAAAACAGGCAGGATTTGAATGGCATGATCACATACTGATCATCATCTCCTGCAAACTCCTCATTGCAATCAGCAGGAATTTTAGGAGGATTAAATAGACAAGATGAAATGGTAAATTTCAATATGAGATAACTCGATTTTTTTTGCATCCTGACACTTGCGCATGAAGTCCAAAGCATGAATAACTGTACTCTAGAGTCTTTCAGTTATTCATGTGCATAACCATTTTCAGGATTGAACCTTTGCTTTCATTTTTATAGGTGTTTTTACATATCAGTCAAACTTGTAGAATAATTCCAACTTTTTGCTTCCTGGTGTAAAATCAAACGTTACGCATTAGTTTATTTTGGTTTATTTTACTTCAGCATTTTGTTTACTTTTATTTAAATCTGTATGAGCAATGCTACAAGAATACTGAAGACTCTTTGATATGTTTAGACCAATTTGCAGAAAAAAAAAAACCAATTAGGAAAAGTTTTCTAACAGTCTAAGAATTCTAACTTTTAGCTCATAAAAACAATCTTCCGCTACCTGGTCTTAGGAAAATTACTGTTCTCATATGACAGAGGGAGTAGTAGTGAATTGTATTGGGTTAAGAGATATGGGGTTAAAAATATTTTCTTAAAGGGGGTGGGGGGAAGAAGAAAAGCATCTCCGGTGCTGCATCCTTTGCAAGCATAGTCACTGTCGGATCTTCTCTGGTCTGTTGTACAACTACTTCAAATCTAATACTTCCTCCATGACATAGCTCATAGCCAGCCTGCCTCTTCCCCTTTGAATTTCAGAAGTGTTGGAACTCTTGACTGTCTGTGCTAGTAGAACAACTTCTTGTCGCCGCTGGTGCTTTTTTGTCTCTGCCTGCAAGGCTGAGTTAGAGTCTCTTTCTCAGAAGAAAATTAACAATATCTTAAAGAAGGCCTGAGCATTTACCTGAAGTTAAACACCTTGTTGTATGTTTTTAGAAAGAGGACTGACCTTGGCATATTCTCAGTTGTTTTCCTAAATCAAAACTTACGTTCTTCCAGTCTTAAGTCAGGTCTGGCAGATACTTGCACCGTATCTTTACATTAGCTTTGCTTTCTTAACATTGCTGTTTCTGAAAATCCCTAATTTATCCATTCTATGACCAGGGGAGTCTGACCTTTTTTTCCACAGCAGCATCCACAGTGATCTTTCATGACTCTCTTCCTCACTAAAAATCTCAGTAATCTCTTTAACAAACCGCGCGTTGCAGACAGGGCCCTGCTGTGTCCCGCCGCAGGCTCTTACCCACTAACACCCCCTCGAGTTCCTGTGGAGAACAACTCTCTGCCGCTTGCTGAGAAGGAATGTCCAAGGCAACATATATTTGTACAGTTTGTTTGTAATCACAGGTATCTCTTCGATTTGCAGTCAAAGGTGCTGTACCAGGGTGAGTCACAAGGTGTCAATTAATATAATCTTTTTATAGAATCGCAAAATGACAGAATGGTTGAGGTCGGTAGGCACATCTGGAGTTCATCTAGTCCAACCCTCCTGCTCAAAGCAGGGTTGGATAGGGCACGTTGTTTCAGGCTACGTCCAAATGGGTGTTGAATATCTCCAAGAATGGAAAATTCACAGCCTCTCTAGGCAACATGCTCTGGTTTTCAATTACATCTGAGAAAAATAGCCTTTTCTGATGTTTAAGTAGAGCATCTCGTATTTTGGTTTGTGCTTGCCACCTCTTGTTCTTTCACTGGGTACCACTGAGCTCCACCTGGCTGAGTACTCACTGCTTGGGAATAAGGAATTGATAGCAAGACCAGAAAATGTATTCTGCGCAGTAAGGACCAACTCAAGACTGGAGAAAAATTGTGCTGTGTGGTTATGTCCTTCCAGAATGATTTGGCAAGATGTAAAGATCCAGTTTACAAACCTCTGTGCCCCCGGGTGCACGGTTAGAAAGGCAATTCTTTTTGTTAAATAAAAGCCTTTGCTACCAGTCTAAGCCATAAACTTGTACAAACTTTTTGTTATGCTGCTTTCTTCATCCACCTGCGGATTGTGTTCTCTGAAGCATAATCCTGCAGAAATATTTTTATCTGATTGTCGCCCGCCTTCCTTGAGACATGACCAAAATACCTCTGCTGCTCTGCTGTTCCATCAGTAGTACATCAATTGTACCCAGCTTTTGAAGCATTCTCTCATTGATCTTCCCTCCTTCGAGAACATGTGGAAAAGCTGCTAATAGCATCATCTCTCTAAAGGCTTCAGTTGACACCAGTTCTGACATTTGTAAAGCAAATGACACGCATTCACGGGTATAATATTTTAAAATCCCAGTAATTGTATGACTTGCAGTATTCTCTATTCTCCCCCCTACAATAGACTTTTGTAATATTAATAAGAATCACAGGATCCCAAGATATGCTCAGTAGCGCTATTTAGCTGAAACGATGTATAAAACTATGCTTTTTAAGTCTTTTATCAAAAATAAAAATCCAATTAGGAAGGAATAAATTTTTGTGGAAAACGAATGACTGTCAGAGTTAATCAGGAAAAAACATTCAGCAGAATTATTAATTCAGTTTCAGGTTTTCCCCACCTTGGGCACAAACTGAACATGAAAAAGTGAATAATGGCATCTTACATGATTTTGGATCGAAATAACTGTCTATAGATTGATTATGATGGGAATATTAGGACATCGAACATTCAAATCACATTTTTTTATTTACTACATATTTTGATCTGATCACAACACCTTTCCGAGTCCAACCTTATCCCTGTTTCTAATTACCTTGCCTCATGAAGTAATAGTAGTAGCACTAAGCTTGAACCATCTGACACTCCACCGTATCACGTGGTATTCAGAAATGCATCAATTCAGAAATACATGCATTACATTCATACATTATTATTTATTTCTAAATCATTAAGCATAATATGATTTTTATGTAGGTTTACAGATAAATCAATAAGTAGTAATGACTTTTATCTCATTGGAGTGTATGCTTGGAAAGCTTTTGGGTCGTATCAAGCTTCTGTAACCATGATGAACTTATATTTTTAGTAGGTGGGAAAATCAGAGGCAGAATTTTTGAGACCTGTCAATCGAAAGTCACTGTTTTATGAAAACTCTTAGGAAAATAGTTGAACGCTTACAGTTTATAACTAGGCTCAATGACTAGTCTCACGTGACAGATTTTTGTGGTCGTGTTCGGCATCCATTCCTTTCTCTCTCTCAGAGGTTTTGGTGGTACGTTTCAGCTTGTGAAGATTAATTTGCAGTCTCCATAATTCTTAACATTTGATATACTCTAAATGGCATATTAGATCCACAGTGATGGAGACTTCTCCTGAGTCCATGTAGTATTCGTTATGAAATCAGCCCAACGATGACTCAGTTACAGTTTCTTCACGTGTTTTTCTCAAAGACGCAGTGTTATATATTGTACTGGTTCAACTCAGCGTGTTGTCTGAAATTGCTGTTGACTAAGGCATCAGATACAGGTGTGGCAAAGAATCGTCTGTATAAACTGGATACTTTTAATACAGCAGTTTTACATTTATCTTAAATCCCCTGTATTCTCTTCCTCTTCAATGCCACACTTGAAATTCTTTCTCTGCTCACCTCGTATAAAATCTGTAGGAAGTATTAATTACATCAAGTATAGTCATTACTGGTTTTCAGTCAGGAATTCAAGCACCCCCTTTATAATAACCTCCAGAAAAAAACCCCAACTGAAGTTGATATGAAATTCCTGAGAACACTGAAGACCAGCACAATATACTGTGTCTCAGTCTCTTAGATCAAACTTCCTTTACTTCCTTCCAAATTACTGTAGGACTGCAAATAACTTTCCAGATTAATTTTTGAATAAACAGTATAATAATAATTTAAAAGTTGCATAGACTCTGTAGATGGAAATAGGAGCGGGTGGGGTAACTACATACGGTCTGGAAAGTGGAATAATATTTGATGTTGAACTGAATGAGACAAAAACCTTTCTCTATGTAACTGTACCTACCTACCTACGTATATATGTGGGTACGCATGCATTTTTTCCTCTCAGCAGTACATTTAAGTTAGGTTCCCATGAAGGTTTCTATAACATACCTTTCATTTCCTTAGCTGCCTGTCTCTCATGTATGTTTAGCGAGTTGTGAGCTGCATTGATTGCAGCAGACTTCTTCCCAGAGAATTGCGCTGAGTTGCAGCAGCAGCAGCAGAACACTCAGTATTTTAGTGCCATGCCCTGTGGTGGGGAAGGAGAGAGGGGAGAAGCCATGGCTGAAATGCATTTGCAAGGGCTTTTTTATCACCTCTATGGCACAAATGTCAATTCAGGCCGTTTTTTACCAGCTGGAAATCTGGCCTCCGATTATACTGCTTGCCCAAATGCTTTTGCAAAATGGGTAATGTTTTTGATTTTCTGATTTAAATTAAAATTTGCTTCCCCTGCAGTTTTTATTGCAAGCAGATTGCAGAATATAGTGTACTTGGAATAGTGCTATACAGAGGACACCATCCTCACCCCCCCACCCCCCACCCCCGAATGTTTTATGCATGCTGGTGCTTTCCACAAGGCAGAAACAAGTAACTTAAACAATACAATAAATTTTACTGAGACATAGATACAGGTCTTTTCTGGCTTGTCTATAAAGTAAAAAATATGGAATGATTTGCTTCCCCTTTAAGGAGGTTATTAGCTTGCTTGTATCTACCAGAGGAATAGAGGTGCACACAGTCTCCCATTATTCACCGGGTTTTTAATCTTGATCCCTGGCTTCTGCGATAAGTTATTGCTGGGGACTGGAATTGCTTGGGGAGTGATGCAGGTGCCTGAGGGCCAGCAAGTGGCTCCGTTATGAGAACTGGCTCTAATGATTAATGGTAGGATGCAGTGCACTACTGCTGACTTCATTGGGAAATACAACATTGTTAATTTTATCATTATAAACTCCCAGCACTGCAAGAGAATGTGTCTGCCTCCAGGATGGTGAATTTGATAAGAAGGCTTTTCTGATAAGATATCTCGTACTCCCAGGGAAAAGCATTCATGTTTAATCAGGGAGTATTTAACTTGCAATCCAAATGTTACCAAGTAATATGTACAGGTCATTTTAAATTTGTGCTCTACAGTTCAGGTCATAACATTGTAAATGAGTTTGTATACACACTGAAGAAGGAATCAATATAGCACTGCTCTTTACAAAGACTGTCATAAGCCAGAGAAACTAAATATTTTTTCACTTGAAAGCGGGACAGGTTTTTTAATGAATGTTAATACTACAGACAGATAAATACACACCCACCCACCCACCCTGGGAACTGTCCTGTAAAAAGTGCTCGGCAGCTTCTGCTCTTGCCGATGTCGGCGTCTGTGATTTCAAAGGAAACCACCGAGGACACGAAGGATTGCATCCTCTCCCTATTGAGCATGTAAAACAGGTCACAGGACTGGTATGTAGTATTGGGGTAAGGAAAGACTAATGTCCCTAGCGTGCCAATTTCTTATTTAGGTGTTTGAGGGATCAACGTGTACACTGTCATCTTACAGAGACATTTATACTGGTTTTGGCTGGGGTGGAGTTAATTTTCTTCATAGTAGCTTGTGTGATGCTGTATTTTGGATTTGGGGTGAAAACAGTGTTGATAAAACACTCATGTTTTAGTTAATGCTGAACAGTAGTTATAGAGTGTCAAGGCCTTTTCTGTTTCTCACGCTGTCCCGCCAGCGAGTAGGCTGGAGGTGCACAAAAGTTAGGAGGGTCAGAGCTGGGACGGCTGGCCCTGACTGACCAAAGGGTTATTCCCTAGTATGTGACATCGTGCTTGTCAATAAAAGCCACAGGGAAGAGGAAGAAGGGGTACGTCCACCCAAGTTCAAACTCTTCCTCCATCTCAGTAAATACCTAATTTACATCAAGAATTTTGTACAGTCTTGGCTCAGCCTCACCATTAGTGTTCCTACATCTTCACTGCTCTTTACAGTATCTTCACCCCATTTTAGATCTGTACCTTTCCTTCCATTCCCTCATCTTCCATGGCCCCCCCAGTAGCTCGTACCCTCCTAGCTACCTTTTTGTTTCCAAAAGCTGTTGAATGATCAGTTTTTTGTTCATTCTGCTTGTGTGTTACATACATGTCTTTCTGCCATGTATGGTGGATTGGGTTTTTTTTCCTCTCTTTAAATTACAATTCTTCAAGTTATGGTCTTTCTGCCTTTTTAAACAGTTTGGCTGTTATTTTGAGCTCCTTAGGTCATGCTGATATGTATGATGAAGACTATCAAATTTGTCAAATTTTCCATGACGGTAGTATTAACAGACAAAAAGAAAAATTTGAAGTAGTGAGTAACTTTGTCTTTTCATGAAAGATATCCAATATAGGAGTTATGACATAAAGCAGAGAACAGCATTTGAAGGTAACAATGTGATTTTATGGAAAATCTAGTGTGGTAGCATCACTTAGTGGGTCATTTTAAAACTAGGCTTGCTTGACTTCAAACTGGAATAACTTTATAAAATAATGCAGAATGTCGTGCGCTGTGACTTGTGGTCTTAACTTTGTGTAATGTGTTAATTGTTTGATCTGACTGGCTCTAATGAAATAGATTTTGTTAATAATGTAGATATTCCACTTGCCATCTGTTTGAATGCAAACTACTGTTGTGACTCATTTTCTAACCTTGTCACGCCATTTAAGTGACGTATTTGGTATGCGGATGGGGAAAGCGGTGGAAACTTAGAATCCTGTCATTTAGTGGACCAACTGAACAAAATACTATAGAGAGAAGGACTGGTCTGATTCTCCGATTCTGGTTTAGATCTACAGCAAGTGTTTCTTTTGCGAGGGGAAATTTTTGAAGTTATCAGTACAGAAACAAGTAATGTTTACCTACTGATAACCAAGAAATCAAAATTATAGCTAACCAATTTCAAAGCTTAGGTTTTGCCATTTCAGGTTGATTTATAAGCTCTAAGATAAATGCTGCAGTGGTTCCTGACTTTACACCCTCTGGAGGAGGGAGGAACGGCTGGTTCATGTCTAACGTCTCCAGTATTCATAACACAGAAGTAATGGCAGCTGGTAGGATCAGCTTAAGTTAAGTAGATGATATAGTAAAAGCTTGTAGCTAAGTGGATAATGGGAATGACATCCTGAATCTCCAGAGAGATGGTAATCCATAGCAATCGAGATGACTCAGAGGCACAGAAGAAGTGCTTGGATGACTTGGATGTTAATGTGCGCAGACAGAAACTGCTGTGCACTTTTCCTGATAGCCCTGAAACTGTTGCATTATCTGTGTTGTATATGCACGCAGTTTTCAGTGCTGGAGTATTCTTGGGCGCGTTGTTGGAAATGGAATTTGTGCATTTGCACAGAAGAACTTCATGGCTTAGTAAATGAGTAGCAGAGAGAGACAGCTGACTGCCTCAGCGGTGAATCTCAAAAAGCTGAAGCTTTAGAAGTCATCATGGGAAGAAAGAGGTGATTCAGGTTTGAAAAGGGAACGTGTGCTGAACTAGGCCAGACTTCAAACTGCTTAACATCTTGTGTAAAAACAAACACTAGTGCCTTGTGACTGTAAACAATTGTATCTGATCGAAATAGTGGGACTGATTTAAACTCATTTTTCACTGGTGTTAATGTTGTACGATATACAGAGCCATTGAAACTCAGGCTGAGATTCTGCACTCAGTTATTTGTACCTTAGTCTCCTACAGGCATCAGAAGGATTTTTTTCCCTCCAGTGTGTACTTGGCTATATGTATTCTGTTTGTTTTTCTCCCTTCCTCTGAAGCAACTGAAATCAGCCATGGGTGGGAACAGAACACCAGATAGGATAGGGAAGTGCTTTGAAGCAATACGGAGAATCCGGTATCCTCGGTGTCTGAGGCCAAGAATGAAGCCGCATTCGGTTTTGGGGCGTGATTTCGTTTTGTTCTTCCTTTCGTACCCTCCTTCCTGCCCCCATCCCCAACACCAGCCATATTGTCAGGGCCCTTTGAGGGAGATTTGTTCTAATGGAAGATGGAGAGTAGTTTAAGAGCTGACTTCATTTAGATCTTTATCTGTCCCTCAGAGTGTGTCTAGCCTCCTTGAGAAGGAAGTAGTAAAGCGATGTCTACCTCTGACAGCTTTATTAAAAGAGATTAAACATTAACTTCTTATGTGATTCTTAAGAAACTGATGAGCTAGAAAGCAACTAGTCCCTCAAAATGGCTGTTCCCTGACAGTTAGGGCTTCACTGCTCGTACAGCGCAGGCTAGTGCGGTGCTCAGGGCAGAGCTGTGCTGGGTGGACGGCCTTCCACAAGCAGCCTTGACATCAGCAATATAATCAAAGCAAGCATGCTGGCATAAAAAAGACCTGGATGTAGTAAAGAAAGACTGGGGTAAATCTGAACTGTGTTGATGTGCTTCGTTTCTCTTCTGAAAAGTCTGTCTCTTTTAGGTTTAGCTTGAAGCTTAACAAATGAGAACCTAAGCCGAACACACTAATTAATATTGAAGTTGTAACTTGACTGAACTATGATCCTGGTTTGGGAACTAAGGCAGGCTGCAACCACCACATCACCTCAGGCAGTAAGGAGTGGCTGTCCTTACCGCTTACTTACTCAGGATGTGCTCACATACCCAAATCCTTGCCGGTTATTTCGCAGCAGCTGAGCTGCGGTACTTTTCCTGTATCACAACTAGGAGGAAGATCAACTTTGGTTCAACCCATTCATTTAGGCTAATGCATTTAGAGGTGTTTTGTGCTGTAGGCTAGGAGCAAGAAAACAGCACAGTTCAAATAGTGAATCGTAACTAATTCATGCTGATCCTTTAGTCTGTCTTTCTGCCTGTGCCGTGCCACTTAGTCTTCTGAGGACTAAAGTTTTTAGGAATAAGAGGACATCTGGATGAAACATGACAGACGATTGGAGTGGATGGTCAGTTTTCCCTCTCTAAAACAAAGCTTTATAAAAATCTCCGTATCACTACGTAGCATGTGACCCACTACAAGTACTGCTGTCCTTGTAGTGTGACATGCATATATACATTATACTTGTGATACATGTTGACAGGTCTGAGAGACGGAGGCCTCCTTGGGTCCCAGTGTATAATGGCAACATTTCATCTTGAAGGTGCCCAGACTACAGTGTTCCTTGTTTTAACAAAAGCACCAATTCTCTTGTAGCCTGCTTTTCCCAGATCTATTTGCAAAATGCATATCTGAGAAAACACTGCTATTATATGTAACCCTTTCCAAAAGACAGAAAATTCCACCAAAATAGTAATAATCCTCCCCCCCCCCCCCCCCGCAAAACTGTGCCCTGTGATTTTTGAGAGGGAAGAGCAGAACTTTTTGAGGATTTCATAGGCAGCATCTGAATTAATGCTGGATATAGTATTCCACTGTGGTTCTGGGGCCTGCTGTGCTATTAGAAATACCATTCATTCTCCCCCTTATTTTCTTATTTAGCTGATAGGGTCAACCACCACCACCACATCTTCTACCTACTCGGGAATGCTCTTGATGGTATAAGACATAGCTTAGAATTTTTACCTTAGCAGACTTTATTGAATAGTCTGTTCAGGTGTCAGAGTACTTAGGAAGTGATGCACTTTTCAGTAGAAACAAATTTGATCCAATTTAGAAGAGACAATATATATTGAAATACAATTTCAAAGCCCTGTTGGATCCTGAAGGCTGCCTTCTTTGCCAGCTCGGGTATTCATGTACAGCTCTACAGTTGAGAAGTTGACATCGTGATTAGCACAGGTAGGAGCAACTTCGCAAAGGGTACCACAGTGGGCATTCGAAGTGTGAATTTCTGCTAAAAGAGAGAAGCTGTATTTTTGTGAAACACTTTTATATTTGGTATGAATGCTGAGAAACAGAAGCATGCATCCACCTCAAAGTAGTCACAGACTTACCCTGTTCTTGGCAGTCGGGCTTTGTGTTCTGTAAAAGCGGTTTTCTTGTACTCTTTTACACATGGGTAGTTACTGTAGCTATGCATGAACAGAGTATGAAAAGGGAGTGAGATGTGGAATGGAGGTTTTTCTTTTACTCTTGGAGCTAACCGTGTGAAGCCAGGAGGCTGTTCTCTGCTCTGTGCCACGCGTGTTCTGGTGTGGTTGTATGTCCCAAAAGTTGCCGGATGACAAACTGAGGTAACGTTAGGATTTTGCTGTTCTGTACCCTGTGGCAAATGGAAAATAGTCTAATTTAGTTATTGACATAGCCTTGTCACCTTGAGTTTCCATTTTCTGCTTCCTTGTTTGAAAAGCCCTTACACCTCTCAAAGCATATTCTCGTCCAGAGTTCTTCATAGAAAATGCAGAAAAATCATTGCTTCTAGGCTGTGATTCCTCTGGCCTATTTTAGTCTTTCTTTGAACGTGATGATGCATGCTCTAGTAGAAGTGTCAGTTGCCTTCCACTGGTTATACAAGGATAACTAACTGAGATACCAACATCTACTTTGTGAGCACCTAAGATTAGGCGAGATGAATCCCCTTGTGACTGAGTAATCCACAATGAGTCACCACAGTGCTGCTTCTAGCAGTGGGAGGAACACAGGTGTGGGGCTTTTCAAGTGCTACTTAACTCTCTGTATCAGTGTGTCCCCAGAGGCAATTGTTGTCTCTCCTTCTTCTTCCGTACTTAGGATCATTGCCAAGAGTTGCACTGCTGTGTTTTTCTACTTCCATAGCGAAAGTCGCTATCTAATGCGGCGTCTAGCCTAGAGTCTTATTTGTAGAGGCTTTTGCGTGAACTTAGAACAAAACTTACTTGCCCTGTCAGCATCCTCTGCGCTGCTGAGTGTTTAGAAGCAAATGTGATAAAGAAAGTAGAAATGCAATTAACAAAGACCAATAGATACAAAAGCCCAGAGCCAGTTTTAGCTACTATTTGTCGATCCAGGCTGCCATTGCACCAATGCTGAGACATGGAGTTATTGCAAAGTCAATAGTAGTGGCGTGGCTTTCAGTAATGATTTCAAGTCAGTCGTGATATGCTGCGGAAAGTACTGCAGTCAGCTTGCGGTGTTCACCCTTGCCCTAAGAAGTTTTGAAGCAGAGTCTTTTCTCCTTGTTCCAGTGACATATGCTGCCTGAAAGCTTTGTGGCCTGCCGTTGTATGCCACGTATCTCTTCGTCTGCTTTATCCACAGAGAAGGGTTTTAAAGAAAAAAAAAAGGGGGGGGGGGGGGGGGGGAGGGGGAATACTCACCCAAAGGGCGGGCTGGAGGGGGCGGAGCCTCCGGAGGCCTGGGCGGGGCCTCAGCCTGGAGGGGGCGGGGCCACAGATGTTAATTAGGGGGAAGGGGCGGGGCTTTAAGGGGAAGGGGCGGGGCTACTCACCGGGTGGGCGGCTCCTGG
>NC_138919.1:7069969-7101317 GCF_965231255.1 Vanellus vanellus
CATGGGAACAAATGTGGAGCAGCAGCTTCCACACTAAAAGCAGCCCTAAAAGCTCCAGACCACAGTCAAATATCACAAAAATACTCTGTAGAAGTTGGCTCCATCTGGGCATCCCCACTGCATTTCAAAGCATTGTGCCCGTTTCTCCATCTCCCACTCATCTGGCACAGCCCTGGTGTCAGACCCACCTTTCTGTTGAGCAGCTCTTTCCTCCTTGCCCAGACCCCACACCACCAGACTCCATACCACCACCACCTTCCTGCACCACGCACTCCCACACCTCCTCCCTTGCTCCATTGCTTTTCTGCTTTCCCTTTTCCACCATCCTGCTCCAGATGCCACAACTTATTTGGTTTTGCACGAATGAATATACCAGCTAGCTACCACATAGGCGATGTCCTTGTTTCTGCTCCATCATTTACAATCATATGTATTTCCATGCTGAATACTTCAGAGTAAGGCCAATTCACACATTCTGACAGTGAGAGGCACCTATGCCAGAGGAAACTTCTGGGTTCAAATAGGATAATGCCAAGTCTCCACTCAGTGAAGTTTGCTTTTCACCACATTAAGAGACAGAATACTGAGAACTCGCTCCCAAAGACATTTAACAATGCATCAGCTTTACTGCTCTTGACAGTCTCTTCATAAAATTCCCCAATAGGTCTATACCTTTCTTTTTTCCTCCTTTGAAAGATCTCATCTCCTAACTTATTTAGAGATTACTCCCTTAGACATTGCATATTGCATTAGCAGCTACAACTGTGCCTTTTTTTTTTTTTTAAGTTTGAGGTTTTAAGGCATTTTTGCATTTCTCCCTCGATGCACACTTTTCTCCTGTAAATACTACAGCAATGTTTGTCGTGGTTACTGGAGATGAGGTTGCACCTCCATCCTTGTGTAAGGATTATTTCAGTGTTATCATTCAGTAGGTTTCTTGAAACAGCAGCAAAACCAGGGATTCAAGACTCTCAAATACAAGTGAAACACAATGGTGAAAAAATGTGGCTCTAACCTTAATACATATTTAAAATATTAGAAGTGACATAGTGTCCTTGGAAAACAGTTAGTATACAACAGGCTGTGCAAAATACATTGACCGAATTTAATGGTTGGAAAGACTAATATGAGAAATAGACAAGTTTTCCAACTTCAACAGAGCTATATGATTTTCATTAATCTAAATTTAGACCTACTTTAGCATTATTTCAAATGTTTTTCCTCAATTACTCTGATAAAAATTTGTAAAATATCACATTAAAACTTACTCCAAATTAATTTACAAATTAGAGTTAAAATAAAACATATTAAAAGTTTGCCCAAACACATTGGGACCAATCTTGGCAGTACACACACAGCCTTCCCAAAAGCCTCACCGAATTCAAGCAGATTACTGCCTACAGAGTTGAATAAATGCTGCAAAATTAGTCTGCTATTTTAATAGATATCCGTAGTCCATTTCTAGGTATATTTGCAGTTTAATTTAAGATTAAAGAGAAGAGCTGCAAACATGGTAAGAAATAAACTTCACTCAGCAGAAACAAGAAGACAAAACTTGGATTTAACTGTATTTAACTTACCCTTGTAATTTGTGTGCAAAAAGAGAACACTTACTTCAAAAGCAGTGTAACAAACACTAACTTCCCTGCACTTGGGAGATTAAGTTACAAATTCAGTATTTTCATGGAGAACATTCATTCTGAAAGGCAGATGGATTGATACATAAGTGATTGCCTTCTCCATACAAACAGCTGTGCACTTACATAAAAGAAGCTACACCATAACTTCAAGAAGTTTGGAAGCCTGCCTTTCTGAGGATATTTCCCAGCTGGGGTTTCCCTACCTCCTGCCTGCTACATAAACCTGTATTTAAAGGTCAGAAACTTTCTTCTTACTCAGTCCCTTCTAAAGGAACATTAAATTACAAAAAGGTTTGCCTTTTCTAAAAATTACCCATTGCAGAGTACACTTGTCAACAGAAACAAGCAGCCAAGCTATCAGGTACAAGAAATGCTTCTGAAGGAAGCAAGAGAGGCAGTGGGCTCTAATGGGGTGGCACAAGGCACATTTGTCTGTTGCCAACTCATTAGTGACACTGGGTCTGTTACTTTCTCTCCATTTGCTTTACTTTACCAGGTGTAAAATGACAGACCTCAGACACATTAGACAGCTAAATTAAAAGCCAGATTTAACCCTCAGATTCAGGAAAACAACTCCATCATTTTCCTCTTGCTCTTAGAACGAGCAGCATTAAGTAAGGTAAGTACAATCACCCTTTTTTAAAAGAATTTTTTCTCATGCAATGACACTAAAGTTAGCCAAGAAAAATATTGCACAACATTAGATATCTAATTATTGATTAGATATCTGTATTTTCAACAGAGGTAGTCTTTGTTGTAAAAGTTTAAGCCGTGATTCAAGAGACCTCTAAAGCAAACTGCAGATCTATGCAGTAATCCTTGCTACATGGAAAAACCATTATACAAGGCTTCATGTTTTCTGAAACAAAATGGTAACAAGAGATTACAGGTAACTGGCTAGGTTATGGGAGAGAGGCTTACTTAGAATTAATTCCAACTTTAAAAATGTTTCCAGTTCCAGCAATAAACTGAAATATTGATGTAACCAGTAACAATATTTACATGCATTTATCTTATCTGCCACAAATATCTGAATTCGTCCACCCAGAGAAAACTCTCCAGCAAGAATCAAAAGCAACATTGATGCAAAGTCACATTTCAGTACCACACTGATCAAGTCTGAAACGAAACCACTTGACTCAACAAAAATGTAATGCATAGCAAACAAGGATACAGTAACATAAGTTTACTCTTGGGGGGCAGCAAAGTTACATACGTGCTAAATGAACCCAAAGTAAAAATGGGAAAGAACTCAATTGTTTCCAAACTTACTAAAACATTTGGTCACAGATGGCCCTCTGATTGAAAACTGGCTTCGCTCCTCATTTGGCAGTGTCCTTTCTTGCACAATTTACCAAGTCATGCATGAAATGATGGCCTTAAGCTACTCTCAGTTTTGCAAAGGACATGAGTTGGCTGCCACAGACAAAAAGGAGGCAACATCAGCGAATGGAGCTCAAGGCTGTCACGGCACTTCAGCTTCTCTGCAAACAACCCCCAGCGGGGAAGAAACACCCCAGAGACAGTACAGCCGGAGTTCCTCCTTCCCACCTCACCTCCAATCATCAGAGTTATTTGGGATTCACCAGGATTGTGTCTTTGCCTCTTTTGTAATCAATTTCCCATACCAAATTAATCTTTAGCTTTATTTCCAAACTGTGCTATGCAGTTTCCAAGACGAATTCTCCTTCCCTGGGAAATCACTGAATTAGTCAAATCTAACTCTGAGGGTCAAGCCAGAATTTCACGATGAACTCTGTACTTTTTAAAGTTGTTCTACTAACAAAGAAATTTGTGTCACAGCAATGCGGTCCTGTGAAGACTTTGTCAGTAACAATCCCACTACACATCCAACAGCCTGCGCAAGGTCTGGGCTTCAGGGAATCAAACCCGGTGTAAATACCTAATTTAAGACTGCTTCTCATCTCCCCTTCCTGCTCTGTCCCCACAGAAATTGTGAAATATCAGTATATCTCTAATAAAACCTTCTAGGAACACCCAAGAAAACACCTGACCCCTGCATAGCCAGTACAGCTTGTTCATTAATACCTAGAATAGTAGAGATTTATTTAGGGCCAAAATATGATCTCCTAATCCCCACTGAATTCAGTAAAAGTGACAACCCTTTATGAATCAGAGTTTTTTTTAAGTACTATTTTATGTCTTCTTTTCACTAACCCCCTGAACCACACAAATCTGTCTCTTCTGTATCTGTTTCTGGACAGCATAATAGGCCTCCCAGCCAAGTAGTTACTAGTTTGTATTAGTCTATCTAAAGGATGGTCAGATTCTTGAAGTGTATAATGACAGTAGTTTTGCTCTTGCCTCACATGGAACATTCTCAGTGTCTCCACATTTGCAATGGTCTACATTTATACAAATTTTAGATACCTAAAAAAGGCCCTCTGTACGTAGCTGATGTATATTTTCAAAAGTTTTACCAAAAATCTATTTTAAGTCAGAGATTACTATAATTCTGGTCTTTTGAGGAAACAATAAGTGGTTCTAAAGCCTAGTCCCTTGAATAAGTATTAGGTATTTAAGGGGCTGGACAGACTTGTTAGCTTTGAAAATATTAATCAGAAAAATAACTTATGAATCTTGAAGACAGGTGAGCTACTAGTCTTGCCAATATTAGTATTACTTGTAAAATAAACTTCCATGGAATATTCTGAACTTATTTCACTCAAAATTTGATTCAATACAAAAGAAAATTACTACTTACGACTGGTAAGAGACAGCAGCGACCTCTCACGCATTGTTCATTGGTGGTACTTGTTGCTAAAAGAAAGCTGTACTGAGTGGGAAGCACCAAGATGCCTACACTGCATCTGCTTCTCAGTGCTTCACTAAGCAAATTTTTGCTTAGGGAGTTGAGACTTTTCTAAATCCAGAAAATCAAGTTTAGTAAAGGTCAATGGAAGCTTCCTGTCAACATAAAGTTACCTCAGCTCTAGCTAGAAGATATTTTCAAGATGAGTAGTAGTTTGCTCCTTGCATCTAACCCATTTCTCAATTGTAGGCACTAGCTCTATTAAAACTAGGTGCTAAAGGCTTATGAGACATCTGAGACAGTACGAATAGAACCAAAATAGAAAAGTTCCCATTGGATTTCAAGTACAGTTCCACATAATGAGTCAGAGACTTCTGTTACCTAATTCTGCCATACATGTTACGTGGCTTTTGTTCATACACAAGAATGCTATTGAGCCACTTGAATATTATTTTTCCTTAAAATGCAATTGTCATGACTCTTCTAGGTTCTACATTTAGCCTCTTCTTGCTCCAGCCTAAGTAACCCCATTCCTTGCTTCCCATAAAACAAAGCCTTTTGCTTTTCCCTGAACAAGGAGAATTCTGGGCTGCAGTACTCTACACCAGCTGTGATTATTAGTATATCTAATTGGTTTCGTTCTATTGCATTTTCAGACCTTGCATGGCTTAATCTCACCAGTGGGAGCAACAAATAAGAAAAAAGGGACTTTAAATAAAATAACATATTAGAACACACTTGTCTCCTACCTAAAATGCAGGCTTAGCTTACCCAGATCACCACATTTCTAGGAACTGATATCCAAATCAATTATCCCTACAGTTCTGGAATCTCCCCCCAAGAAAAGCAAATGCTATTTCACCTACCTCTAAACTTTTGTTTGACTGACAGTAGCTCTTAAGCCTGAAAGAACTGACTTCTGCTTCTTACAGCAGGGGAGGTCAAGTTGGATGGAAGAAGGAAGGATTCAAGGAATTTTATCAGGTTGAAAGTGGTGGAGTCGCCATCCCTAAAGGTATTTAAAAGACGGGTAGACGTAGTGCTTAGGGATGTGTTTTAGTGGTAGTTTTGGCAGTGTTAGATTGATGGTTGGACTTCATGATCTTCAAGGTCCCTTCCAACCTAGACGATTGTATGATTCTATGAAATACAGGAATTGTCTGCTCTCTTGCCTACCTTCAAGGTAACTCATATGGAATTAACCCTTAAGAGCAGAAAAAGCTTTTGCTTGTGGTGGTTTCTCTACTGTCAAAAGTTACAGGTTTAAATAGGCCTTTTCCCAGAAAAGTTACTGTTGACAATTCTATTCTTTCCTCCTCTCCTGCCCTAAGGGGACAAAAGAAAATAATTCATTCCAGTATGAATTTTGCAAAGAGAGGTCAAGGACTGTACAGGCTCATTTCCAGCTTTTACACATCATTACTTCTACACCTCAAAGGTCACACTATTGCTTTAAACACTTGACTGGAGATGGGAAGCTCCTAGTTCTCCAGGTGTCACACAATACAGTTCTATGTTGCTTTGAAAAGGAAGTCGAGTTCAGAGGTTGAGATTAATGTGAACCCTATACTTGGGAGCTTCAGTTACACCAGGCAAGGATACTGCTGACTGCAGACTTGGCTTGCAATATTGCTTTGATCTGATCTTTCCAAGATGGTTCAGCATTCAAGACAGTTCTGTTCACAGTCAATGATGTAAATCACTTGCACAAAGATTTGTGTTGTTTTCATATTTGAACAGAGACACCCAAATGTATTTTATATTTAAAATACACATGGGTGCATGCTTTCTGCCAAACATCATTATGCTAGTCATTAAGGAATACAGATAGGATGAGGGGGAATGGCTTCAAACTGGAAGAAGGTAGATTTAGATTAGATATTAGGAAGAAATTTTTCACTCTGAGGCTGGTATGGCACTGGAACAGGTTGCCCAGAGAAGCTGTGGAAGCTCCATCTCTGGAGGTGTTCAAGGCCAGGCTGGATGGGACTTTGAGCAACCTGGTCTAGTGGAAGGTGTCCCTGTCCATGGCAGGGGGGTTGGAACTAGGTCATCTTCAAGGTCCTTTCCAACCTAAACCATTCTATGATTCTATGAAACTGAAAGCAAAACAAGAAGTAACTTCTTCCAAATAAGAAGCCTTCTATGATTTACTGGGATGACTTCATGATCATGATCTCATTATAGCAAGTTAAATGGATATGAATTAAATCTTTGCTTACATTACTGACATTCTTTAAATTGAGCTCAACTACTCTGAAATACCATCTGCTAAACAATAGCACTAATGTATCAACAAGTATTAAACCTCTTTTTAAACTCATAAGATAGACTCAGGTATATGTTCAAGTATATATTTTAAATTGTATCCTCAGTTTTGTTTTACCTGACAATCTATATACTGTGCACACATTCAATCACATTAAAATACATGCAGGGTTGGTTTTTTTAGGTGACAATTACATATGCAGAATCATCTAGACAAATATAAACATCTGAAGGTATTTCACCAACCTATTGAAAAAAAAAAATGGTCCCAGATCTGCTTTCTGGAATTAATATACAATCACTTATTGTTATAAGCCAATTAACTGGAATCTCACTTGGCAGACAGTTGTATGCAATCTACTTTCACACAACTATTTCTGTTCCCACCAGCCCTTTCTGTAACACAGATTCCAAAATAACTGTGATATATGTAGGAGCAAGAATATTTTTCTAGTTTAAGCCTGCCAGATCTTATCTTTCATCTGCAAAAATCAGACAGATTTCTTGCTTTCTTGATGTTAGCCAGAAAGCTAAAATGCTGGAAAATAATAACCAAAAGGTAAGACTTTCTTCTTAGATCTTCTTGCTAAGTGGGGAACAATGAGCTCTTCCAAGGTACGGAACACCGGGCAAGGGTTCATGAGCTACTCCATCTGTATTTACCTTGTTGTGTTTATCAAATTCCACAGAATATGTGAGTATTTGCAGGAGAAACAGTATGTACTTCCAGAGTATTACAAATTAAAGGTAACATAAACCAGCCATATTCTTTAAGTTAGAAATTTAAAAACACATTGGGTTTATATTCACTCCTATGCAAGTATCAAAGTAATAATTGCTTCACCTCACTGACCTTACTGTTGTCCTACTCCATCACAGATTTATTTCGTGGTTCCCAGTTCTCCTTGATGCAAGTCTGAAACACTTTAAACATCATATTTTTTACCAATTGGCTTTTCATCTTCACTGGTTACCAACATTCATCCTTGAATGCAGGTGTAAGAGCTGTTCATCCTAGACAAACACTTCAAGGTTCAAAACCAAAATGAAAAATACACTCTGTGTTTAGTCTTTGCAGATTTTCCAGCCTTCATTTTTACTCCAGTTGAACAAAACAATCTCTAATAACACTAATTCCTAGACTGGCTGTTTACTCCAGGAGTCAATTATAAAGTTGATGGGTGGAATTCTTCCTCAGTAACCCCATGTGGGGGATGGGATAGGGACATCTTAATGCTCTGAAGTAGGAGTTGACTCAGTTTTTAAATAGGAGGCATGGAGTGGGGTTTAAGCAATTAATTTTAATCCTTCATTGTTATGAAAATGTTTTCCTTCCATTTACAAGTGTTTGTTTGGTGGCTTTTACCATCTTTCAAACCTTCATCAGCTCCACTAGCCATCAGCCTGTATACATGCATAAGGACAGATTTACAGTTGTTCATCTTAGTTTATCATCCAGAACATCTGTTTCACTTACTAGAGTTGCTTTGCCCTTGCTAACATTATGGCATTTGAAACATGCTCAAAGTTGACATAATTTCCTGATGATCCTGAGAGCTTTGATGTTTGGCAACAGCCAGTTCCTCTAGATTTAGTGTCATTAAAACATCACCACCATCAATTACACAGGCACTCAGAAAGTTAAAGATAGTACTAACAAGAGCAGTGTTATTGAAGAGAGTATAGGAGGATGGAGAGAAAGACTTTCCAGAACAGAAGTTTTTAATAGCAGTGACTAAAATAAGTTCAAAGGTACCAGGGAGGAGACTGTTTTGATATGCTTTCTAATGTAAACCAAGCAACCTGGTTTTTACCTACTACCATTCCAAGCAATACACTTTCACCCCTCCCTCCCTCATCAGCTGCCTCACTGAATTTCAATTTATTTAGATTATACCAAATAAATACAGAAGTGTAATAAACATTCTCACTAATATCTTGCACTGTAACTTCAAACCACTGTCACTTATTGCCACACTGAAGTGGTGCCTCAAGCCTGGACTCTCTCTCCAGTTTCTTGTTCTTCAGAGGAATATCAGATCTTAGATCTTAACTACTCTACAAAGTGAACATTGTCATTTGTGTATCTGTAGAAGGATAACCAAATTTATCTTCAAATTAAAAAAAATTACAACCTTCCACCCATTCCTCCACACAACTTATTAACAAGTACATTATTTAAGAGAAGCAATGAGAACCTGAAGACCATCTGATTATCTTTGCACAATAAGCCACCTTCCCATGACAAGGTAAGAGACAGGTTTGCCTTCTATTACATCTCCTTTTTTCAAGTCTGGAGTCAGTTTGAAAAAAAAATAATAATCACAAAACAGAGCAGTGTATATGACAATACAGAACACCAATAATTACTGTACAATTTAATAAGAAACTAGACAGAAAACCCATTTTTTTCCCCTTTGAGAAGAATGTACAATTCTGACCCAAAAGAGATGTCCTCCTAGAATCTTAGTGGCGCATATTCTGAAGAAAAAAGAAAAGCCCAACACTCAGCTATCTTCTTAAAAGACAGAAACTTTTGATTGCTTAAGAAATCACCTAAATAATCCATACACAAAACTGTTATATATTTACTATTTCAAAATATGTCTTTTCACACACACAGTACAATGTATATATTGTAAATATATCACATCAGGCAAGACTGCTGTATAATTTTCCCAAACTTTCTTTTCTTCAACCAATCATAATAGGTCCATGAAGGTTTAGTACTTTCAACGCATATTAAGCTTTTATATCTCTTTCTTCTTATAAGCTTTGAGATAATCTGCTTCTTATCTTGATTTCATCATATGTTTTGTCTGCAAATTGTTAACTCAATGCAGTGGAGCAGCAGCAGGTCCAATGCCTTCAGAGGTATAATAGCACTTTTGAAAACAAAAGTATTTTGCTCCCTGAAGTTCAATTAACTGCTGAGTTAAACCTTACCTCAAGATTAACAATTAAGGCACTTAGACTGCTGAGAGAAAAGAGCATGGGGAGGAATGAACCTCCATTTCTAGGGATAAGCGAATAGTATTTTCTCATTCAGACTGTTTTACAAATAAGTTCATTTTATACGTATGAAGAATAAACACACACTTGATCTGATAAATCAGCACAGATCCGGAACCTTTGATTTTATATATAGATCTATAAAAGACACTAGCTTATAATAGGAGGGAGCATTAAGTCAAAATTCTAACTGAACTTCTAAACATTATGGTATGAATCAATTTCTAAAAGACTAAAAAGATAATTATTAATTTCTTCTCTAAAGGGCGAGTGATCAATCCTCCATAAACCCAGTAGGTATTCTACTGAGAAACTGCACCAAGGGGATTGCTGCAGAAAGAAGTTGTTTCCCTTATATTTCTTATATTCAGATTATTTTGTGTGTTCCTGTAGAAAAGGGCTATGGGCAGTAATAATCTGATTTACCAATTAAAATAACATCCAAGCCGACAAGTTGTTCACTTGTCCCAAGATGCAGCCTATATAGCTGTATCTCAACAAACCATGCCCTGCTGCAGCTAAACAAACACACTAACAAGAGTCACACAAAGATGCATTCTAGTGACTACAGAGAATGCTGAGAGCCCACCACATCTCATCTTCCAGAAGCACATGCAGACTGAAACAGACTGTGTATGTGTCACCTTTGGAGCATGAGATTGTTAATCTAAGTACATGAAATCATGTCTATTTTTAGTATCAAGTACATCACTGTATAAAATGCTCCTCTTAAATTATTCTGAGTATATGACACTTCATTCACAAGGGCTTCTGAATAGTTAAAGCTCTGGCTAGAACCCAAAATTCTACTATGACTCCTCTTATCAAGCTGAACAGCATCCCAGTGTTTGATCGCCCTCTGAGAAAAGGAAACGGAACAGCAGGATATAATCCACTCCCTAAAATGGATGGAAAGATGGTCTAAAAGTTAAAGGATGTTAGAACTACTCAAGGGGACAAAAGGGAACTCCATACAATGTCTTGGATAGCAATTACCTAAAATATGCTGCATGTCACCAGAGTACAGCAGTCTTGCATAAGACAAAGCAACTGCATGTTGCGCATTGTTCTATAGGAAAGGTAGAACATGAAAACAGCTATTTCAGCAGTTACCATGCCTTCCAACTGCAGCAGAAGAATGACTAAACTTGTTAAAACTGTGTACCATTCAGGCTGCTTGTAGAATCATTGGTACTAATTCCACCCAGTGAGAACTCCTCTGTTCCCATGTAGTGTGAATGCCAGTCTTCAAGTTTCTTACACTTTTGCAGGCAGCAGTGAAATGATGTATTGAAATAAACTGTGCTCAAACCAAATGCTTAAAATTGTCTCAGACTAGGTTTA
The DNA here is from genome assembly GCF_965231255.1 of Vanellus vanellus. Lineage (NCBI taxonomy): Eukaryota > Metazoa > Chordata > Aves > Charadriiformes > Charadriidae > Vanellus > Vanellus vanellus. The sequence goes on from NC_138919.1 coordinate 7,081,007, forward strand.
AAATACAGGCCTGCAACTGTACTGCAGTTGGCTCAGTTAGATCTAAAACACTAGTCCATAAAGCTTCTTGGTTGGACACTTCATTATAATTCCTGTTCCACAAGCTAAGGAAAAATTTCTCTGTGGTTCTGTCCAACTGTCCAAAAAGTCAAGTCCAGAACGATACCAAACATGTCATAGAATGGTTAGAGTTGGAAGGGACCTTAAAGATCATCTAATTCCAACCTCCTTGCCACAGGGGGCTACACCTTGCACTAGACCAGGTTACTCAAAGCCTCATCCAACCTGCCCTTCGACACTTCCAGGGATGGGGCATCCACAACCTCTCTGGGCAACCTGCTCCAGTGTCTCACAACTCTAAGACTGGGTGCCCATATGATTGGGGCATATTTGCTCTCAAAGCAAAATTCTAGCCACCATGTGGAAGAATACTCCCAGTCTGTACTATTTGCAGAGTATTAGTTGGACAGAACACCAAGTAAAACAGTTGATTCTAGTCAACTGCATCATTTTGCAAAATAAACTCTATCCTGCATGAAACAGCCCAAAGGTAGTGTTCAGCATAAGCAAGTTATTTTAGTTTGCTTCTGCATGGAAACTACATTCAAAACTGGGTTGAAGATTTCCAGTGCATAGCTATATTTATATTGTTTACACAAAAGCTCTTTGAGAAGCTATCCACATACTGTCCACATCAAATTACTTTGTCAAGGTATGATCTGTAACTACTCTTGAGTCATTAGCATGCAACCCTGATTACTTAGTAGGCATCTAACCACAGGAAAGGAAAACAAATCATGTAACCTTGTGCTCATTTAAAAATTGTTACTGGTGTAACGTGATGTAAACTGACAATGCATTGCAGTTCCAGCACTGCATTGCATCAGAGGTGAAACAAGCAAGCAACGAAACAGATAGAGCTAAGAATAGCACATTTAACTCTTCAGAGATGGTCACAACAAATAGCAAAAGCATAGCTAGCATTGAAGAAATCCCCTTATTTAGGTCTTCACCAGCGTAATCTGCTTGGAGCATGGGAACATTTATAAAACATAACAAGCATGCAGTCACAGCATGAGTGCATGTGAAGTGCCTTCAAGTACTCTGGAGTATATACAGAAACAAAACAAATTACAGGTGATGCTTCTTCCTTCCCTGACCCAGGTAAAAAAAAACAGCCTCAAAACCTTTCTGAATAGATACCAACATTTCAGTTCACTGCCTGGAGATTTGACCTTTTTTGCTTTGTCAAATGCAGCACTGGGATTGCTTTATTTCTCCTGATGCTCTTCTAATCCGTTTGTGAAGGCTGTGGGCATATAATCCAACCCTGGCCATCTATTTAAGAGCATGCCAAGTTTGTAAGTGGAACCGTAGCTTCTTTCCCTTTAAAAGTTTACAGCTACATTGCTGCCATAGCCTGTCTGGAAATGTCTGGAGGGGAAAAAAAAACAACAAAGGACAGAAAGCAGACACCACTTTCTTTGTACCCCTTTTCCATCCTCTACATACACACAGAGCTCAGATCAGATTATTCAGGTTTTGGCTGCCATTCCCAAGTCATAGCTGAATTTATACTTACATTCCACTATATAAGTTTTAAATTCAGGTGTTTTTACCTTTATAAGATTTTAAAAAAAGACTTTGAAGGAGAAACTAAGGTATAGTCAAAGCAAGCCCGGTTTCATTGAAGGACCAGCTTCAAATAATTCACAACTGAGAAGTGTTAGTACCATCACTTCTGAAGAACCAACTCTGTCTACTTTGTATGCCAGGACAGACAGAAGAATGGTTTACCAACCACTTTTATCCCAACATTCTTCCCACTGCTTCAGCACTGGGACCATGGATTCATTTCAATGGGTTTGAACTTGTACCTCAGTCCCAACTATTCCCATCTCTTTAAATAGGTGAAAATGAACTAAATGGAAGGGAAAGAGATGCTGCAGCACAGCCAGGAACATAACCTGCCTATATATCCTAACGCTTCCACATCACATCCTTCTTTTCCCAGCATACTAGCATTTCTGTATGTGTAATCATTGTGAGCCAAATCTATATTGCCTTTGCAAAAACTGTAAAAAATTATGGCTTACAGAAGCTAAGTGATCTCTACGCAAAAGTCAGGATGGAAGAGAAAATGTAATGTGTGGGATTTTCCATTAACTAGAGATGTGTCCCCCACTTGTTGTATTTCAGCATCTCACAATCTCTTAATATGGTAATCCACAGGACTCAGATGAAGAAAAGGAGCAAATGTTTTTCCAGCAGCTTTCTTGGTGATGACTCATTTAATCTCTTTTTTCCTCAGCTCCTTTATCTTTACATAATATTACATAATAATGTAGAAGTGTTCTGTTTCCCATCAAGGAACATCTCACATGTTTTTTAAACACATTAAAGCAGATTTACTTTGAAGCTTTGAATTGTTTGTAGCTTCCTCCAACAGAAACATCATAATCATTGCTGTGTGAATGAAGGATATTTTCAGTTCACTGATTAATGCAAGACAGGGAAACAATTTTGTTCACTTTAAATCGAAACTTTGAGGGAAATGCTGGGATATTAACCTTTTAAATGGATATCTAAGCAAGATAACATTGTTTCAAAAGGACCAGGTGAAAATTATTTCTGTAACAACTGGACAAATTCAATAGGATTACATTATGATATCATACATTTGGCTGACCCAAATCTGTATTTTCTACTGAATAAATAAGCGGCAAGAAAAATACAGCCCAGTTCTACTCAAAAGTAGAACACATTAGAAACTTTCCATTTTGTGTGCCCCTTTATCTGTCCTGACCCCTCAAAAGAACAGCTGGTCCTGTAGGATCTCAGTGCCTTCAGTGAAGCCTCCTCTGCCTCCTCATGAAGTATTTTGATCAGAACAGAGAGAGGATTAGTTGCTGTTAACCACTAGAAGTACACCACCATATCTACCTTACAGCCTTACTCCCTGGGAGGGCAACCTTTTTATGCACTGACTATTAAATAAGTCTTTCTCCACCAGGGCACTTTTGGGAATATTAACCCATTATATGCTCTACGAACACTGCCTCTGATATCAGAGAGGATAAATAAATAAAATTGCACATAGATATGTATTAGTTGTAGAAGGAACTTACACTTTAAATTATAAAAATATTCCCCAATAAATTCAATTCAAAGTAATATGACAGATCTCAAGCCCCATAGAGGGAATGCATTATTTGTACAAAATTTCAATAGAAGATGAAGTCTATGTTATAACTTCAGAGCAACAGAAGCAACAGCATTTTTACAAGTTCAAATTTTTAAACAAGTATGCAAAGTGAGAAGAAATTCAACATTTTCTTTTACCCAGAATAGCTATACTTTAAATATAGACCTGATAATATTAGCAACTCCAAAATGTAATAATCTTATTACTGACGGGGCACAGGATTGGTTTATTTATAACATTATCATGGATACCCGCAACACATTTTAAAATATTTACCTGATTTAATGCATAATCACAAGAAATTAATCTATCAATGAGCAAATTTTCACTGTTCATAGCGCATTAAAGGAGGTCAGATGGTGTCTCTTTGACAAGTTAATTTCTGCCCTTTGAAAGCTAGAGCAATATTTGTAGATGTCACCATTCTCCACAAATTGAAAGGGAAAGACTAAGCAACAAGGGACTAACAATAGTTACAAAAGAAAAACTGTTTGAGTGAGTCTGTACACCTTCATTTGGTAGAGAGCAGTAATATGTTCTCTCAGCTCTTGAGGTGATGGCTATTTTGTTTGTAATGGATTAGTCCTCTCTCTCCATACTTGAAAAGCTGCATTTATTTTTTGTTTTGCCCTAGTTTCATTATTATAAATTATTACATTTGAATTGGCTTCTGACCTAGATCTTAAGAAACAGGATATTTCCAAGCTAGAATTCAGAGCTTACTCTCAGTGACAGCCACAGTTCTGGGATGCAGAACTTAGTCTATGTGGGAAGGGGAAGTACTGGAAAGTGGGTACTGACATTTCTTTCTGCCAAGTGTCTGAAACAGAAAGGGACAACAAGCAAACATGGAAACCAGTAGACCCATAATGAAGAAATGGGTGAAATCCACTAGTAAGCCAGTTGTACTAAATAGCTACAAGCTAGAACGTTGCATTCAAGGCTAGATAGAAATCTCTGCTCAGCAGGAATGAGAAAAAGTCTACAATAAGCACCTTTTTTTGTTTAAAACCTAAATCATGTATGACTAATTTCCAGGGCTAACAGGATAGCAGAAACAAAGTCAGCCATATATCAGTTTGTTCAGAACCCCAATTTTCAGCAGCTAAAATAAGACAGTTTCCACACAATCAGTTATGATACCCAGCAGATAAAACAGATGGGTAACTGGCCATTCACAGCCCATTTCCATGATATGCATTCTTGTGGTCTATAAATAACTGAGTAGGGACACCTGCTTCTTGGCGATGCAGTAGAAATGCCTCTATTCTCTTCTACTTTCATCTTGTTCATTATAGATAAGGATAAAATGGGATAAGAGAGAATTAAACAATAAAACTTCTCCCTTGCCAAGACAATGCATATTCTGCCACTGCAAGCCTCAGCACAACTGGCAAATAGCAGGTGCCATCCATTCACTTGACTGAAAACTACTCACCATCTCCCAAATTAAACAGTCTGTGGGAATTCATGTTGGTTTTTTAATTTTATTTTTATTTTACAGATTCCCCTTCTGGGAACTGCACTGAAATCACTATGGAACTGCTACTTATCCTTCAAGTATGCACATTTATTCTACTAAATATTACTTGGTTTGCTTTTTAAATCTGTTTAAGTCAGAAAATGACACACTGAAAAAAATTTGGAGAGGGACTCTGGCCAATTCACTTGTTCCTTCTCAGCAAAAAACCCATAGGAGCCACCCTCTAGGGTAAGAAGATGGATGATTTCTGGTGGACCTGCCAAAGGCAACTGTGGCCTTCTGTTATGGACACAAGCAAGCTGGTAATGCAACCTGCTCTCTCAGGAGTCATTAGGATTTCATAATTTATTCAGTTCCAACCAATTCACTCATGTCTCTGTGAAATTTACAAACATTAGGTAAAAGAGCCCCTGAAATCCACTGTGCACAGGCAATCGGAGGAGAGGAAGAGATTTCTGCCACCAAACACAAATGCGATTCAAGAAGAGACTCTTTCAGCTATGCAGGTCCCACAGCTGCATTGTCCAAAAAAACAAAAGCCAAGAGGCAATATTCTTTTGCAATGCAGAAAACCAGCCAGCATTATCTGCCAAGAGCCTTTTCTATGCTTTTTTATTTCTTTTATTCCAACCGCTTGCACCTTCTTTGCAGATCTGGGTAAAATAACTCCTCCCTTTCACGATTTACAACCTCATAATTCATCAGCCCAGCTTTTCAAATACCTCATCTACCACTTGAACATCATATTTTTGCTATGTTTTCCTTAGATGCATTTCTTTCAAACTCCCTAACACCACTTTCCTCTATTTGTTTTCATTATGAGCTAATCACAATTTCATTTCCCTTCTGGTTTGTTTTCTTCTCCTAGGTATTCTCAGTATCTACCTACCCCTCTCACTTCATAACAGAGCAAACATATCAGAAATTTCTCAACAAGCTGCTCTTCTAGAAAATAATAGAGAGTAGCAGCCTTAATAAAAAAAAAAAAAAAAAACAAACACTGCTGAATTTCCAGTGAGAACCAGAAAGTGGCCGAGAAGATGGTTTACTGACACTGACCTGGAATACAAAACCCCTGACTCAAAGTCTCAATCCACATAATGCTAAAGAGACTTGCTCCCAATTCAAGACCTTCATAAGAAGTTGATTTATCTCCCTGCAGAACAGGAAAAAAGTAAGGATCAAAGCCTAAAACCAAATTATGGAAAATAAAAAAAGGTTCCTGTCTTGCTACACTAACAGTTAACTGTCATTCAAAAGAAAACAGAAAAGGAGGATCGGGGCAGGGTGGTGATACGGTGTAATCAAAATCCACATTATTCATAACCAATGAGGAATTTAGTCTTCCCTAATGACTCCTGTGAGTCTCCCTATAATCCCACTCTTGCCTACTTTTTTCTCCTGTTGTTCTATGCACTGTATCTATTGGTTCTATGTATTTTATGAATTTTCCTAAGTAGAAACTTATTTTCTAACACACATCTATGAACTTAATATATAAATAAATATATATCTATAAAAATACATTAAACTTCAGACCACAATTTCCATGTTTGCTTCCCAACTCTAGCATTTTGCATCAGAAGCTGCCCTCAAACAAATCCATCACACACTTAGATCCAAAGTCATTACTGTCAACGTTTGGGCTGTCAGCCCAATTCCATACAAAATAAAATGACATGCAACTAAACCCCTTAAGACTAACTAAGCTTATAAACAGCCAGCACACATTCATTCACACCACCAACAATGGCATTAGACCAATAAACTCAGATTCACAGACTAATGCCCTTCAAGAAAGGAATTCTCGCCAAATTTTGATCTAAGATCAACGGCAATACCCTATATTGCAAAACATGAGCTTGATTTTCCTGCTTAATTGTTTGAGCAAAGAGTAAAGTCTTTAACCTTCCATAGTTTTGTATAAGAAACACAAAAGGTTACTGTTATCAAAAAAATAATCTTGTCTCTCCTCATTGATTATTATACTGAAAATTTAAATGCTCAGATCTTCAGAACCACAGAGCATGAATGTCATGGTTAGAAGTCAGTTCAGGTAATTGCGATTGCTTTAAACATTCTTGATCAGGTACTGATTCAGCAGCACTAGGAAACATTTCTTTACCACTAAAGCAGTTGTCAAACAGGTATAGTGAACCATTTTAACACTTATTCATCACGACAAGGTAGATAAAGCATTTTCAAATGTTTATTTTCCAGCTCTGAGTTAATTTTTAATGGTTTCTTTAGCTTTTCTAAATTCATTTAAAAGGCAATTTCCATCCTACATTCAATATCCTGTCCTTACAGTCATAGCTGAAATAATGTTTTAAATTAAAAGATGGATAATAATCTTCAATGAATGATGGTGCAGAGCATTGCAGTTGTGCATGATTCACATCACAGACCATGCTCCAGCTGAATTTACGTTACTTCCTCGAGATGCTAGGGACACACGTAGTAAACCGCCACTGACTAATGGGCAGTTTCTCTATTTTATTTGCAGGACAAGTAGTAAAGCAAAGGGAATTAATTTGCATTGGCCAAGGATTTTACTCCCTAGCTAACTCTCCCTCTCACTTGGATACAGCTACCTATATGGAAAGGTACCTAATAAAGAAAGCTCACCGGAAAAGGTTAATCAATTTTACAGCTTCCACAGTCAAGCTTCTTTGCAGTAACTGATAAAGCAAGAGACACCCGAGTATGCATCTCAGCCCCATACCTATCCAGACAAAAATATATTAGGAACTGCACTTAACAGGGTGCTTATATTTTTGCTACGTACAATTTGAGGCAGTAGAACTCAACATTTCAAGTCAGAGCTTCTTCTCAAATTCAATATAAATTTCACCTGAAGAAGTAATAATTGAGATGTGATACCTTGACATTTCTATACATCCTTTCTAGGAAAAAGAACTTGTGTTTTCACTAGATGGTGTTTCATGTATTTTTCAGCCCATAACTTACTTGGCCCATGATTAGATTTGTCATTTTTAATTATTTTTTTATTTTATTTTTGGCCTCGGATGGGATTTGGATGTGGTTTGGGTTTGGAGTTTTGACCTTCACCTATTCCAATAAAGGCAACAGTGAAGATTTCTACCACTGCATATTCAAGAATTAACAAAGCTTAGACTCACGATCAGTTAAGAACTCTGATATTCAAGAGACCCTGATTCTATACTCATGCAAAATCAAATTTATATCTATGGCTAGGCCCTCAAATTTGAGGGCTGATCTAAATTTAGTAGTTTACCTCATTGTACTGTGTATTACTTCTTTCCACATGCTTCGTTCTGTTGCAAGTTACAGCTTAGCCATTTTCAACATTTAAGTATTAATTATAAATTGACATTCTTCCAAATTCTGTACCTAGAGACCTTTAAGAAGCATGTCAGAAATGAGTGCCTCATCTAAAGCATTCATGAGATGAGATTTACACAAGATGTAAAAGCAATGGATTTCTGCATACCACAGTTAATCACATGCTTTATATTAGTATGAAAAGTGACATCGTTTAGGATACAGTAAAATAAATATTTCACTAATTTCTCTGAAATTCAGTTGTCTTTAGTAAAGGGTAGAAAATGACATCTTTCACAAACCTCCTCCTCTTGTCCCTGTGCTCACAAACCCACAGTTTAAAGGAACTCTCTGTAGTCTTGTGTAAATACCGTAAAAGCAGCGCTCTCACCTGGGAAAAAAAGATGAACCACACAGATTTTTGTGATTAGATGTCCTTTACCTGGATAGGGTAAACTTCCTTGCCACTTTGTTTTTTTTAAAAAAGAAGAAAAATGCCTAAAGACCCCAGATGCTTCTAGTAAGCTTCCAACAGCTGATGCTGCGTAGTATAGGCAGAGGTAGAAAGCCTCAGTGGCACCCACATGACATACTACAGCAACTTCACGAATCTGGTATACAGTATCCTCAACAAAACCATCACAAGTTGTGCAACAGTAAAGTCTCAATGCTTAATTAATCTCTAAAGCACTTCTATTAAAATGGTTAACTCCATAACCACCACAAATAACATTTACATCTTCATAGCAAAATCAGAACTCAAGCAAAGGAAAAAGCAGTAGAAAAAAATGGCCAAAAGCTGAAACTTCATGTTTTGAACAATTTACAAGTGTAAAAAAACACTGGAGATCGATGTCTGAATGCTTCGAACCCCTCTGCCCAGAAAAGAAAATGGATGGGAGAAAACTGCTAAGGAAATTTCACTGATAAATTAAGTCATCCATGTTACCCCCATGCTCTGAAGTACACAGAGCAACCAACCCCATCTGAAGCACACTCGAGTCCAAGGAACCACTGTTTCCTTCTAGAACTGCGGAAACGTGAACTTGTTATTCCCAATACAAGAAAATTCTCTATTTACACCACAAAACTCCAGTCTCATCTCCCATCAGTCACCTCATCCTTAGCTTCAATCTTTGAGCAAGGTAATCTATAAGACAACTGCTTATTGTTAATTCTGAGGCATTAAGATGAGTCAAGAAGCTTGGCAGGGAGTCAGTTTCTCACTGACCTGTAAGCACAAGAGGAATTTTAATACCCACTTTACTCATTTAACTGACCAAATCCTCAACTGCATGCTTACTAATTGCAGATTTAAATCCTATAAAGAAGTTTATCTTCTATTATAATAGCTTATTACAAACACTAAGCTGTAGTGCTGAACATTTTGGGGAAACTGCTTCACTACTAGTTCTTCAGACAGTATCTGCATTTCTTCCATAAACACTAAAGCATTGTTGGCCTCTCACAACTTATTAAGAAAGCATATAATTAACTTTGTATCAAAAGCACAGCCAAGACCTTCAAAAGCAGTTAGCATTTTTGTAATGAGATATGAAAAATAAAATATTCAGGATTTTTCCAAAAATGCCCTTTCAGTGCATCTCCAAACAGGCTCTAAAGAAACAAACACACTAAAGAATCACGACTTGTTTTTCAAAAAGCTCTTAACACATCCAGACTAAATGAACAGAAAGATCAGACCACAGATGTCAAAAGCAAAAGCATGAAGAACAGGATGCAAAACCCGTTTACGGACTGTGTCTTCCCTGCAGAATTTGAGGGAAAAGGTAATTTTACTGTCTCCTGTATCTCACATTAAAGAATGTAACCGTCCTTGCACACTCTGTGTTGTCTCAGTTCTGGTTTTTCTTTTTCCTGTTAGACAAATGCACCAAAACTGAAATCAGTCTTTTTAAATTTAGGTGCTTCCTCTTCAACCAGCCCCAGACAGGCAGAGAAAAGCACCCCACCAGAGCAGTCAGCCAGCAAACAGGAGCTGTGAGGATGAAGCCCACATCCCCTACCTGCCATGGGAGCACCCCTCTACCAGGCTGTAGACTAGTCTGAACTCAAAACAATATTCAGCAAGATTCTGTAAATCTGTGGCAAAAGCAGCACGCTATTGCCATTGGTAGTCACGGGCTTTCTATTAACTCATCCTTGCAAATCTCAGGAACTTTCAGTCTTTGTCTGGACTTGTCTTGGTCTATCTGGAGATCCAACAGGAGGTGGCTATTGCTCACCTTGTTTTAGTTTTAGCTTAGCTTTGTGCAATTGTGTGGTATAAGACCTATTGTTACAGTAATTGTAAGATATTTCTGTGATTAATGCAGTGTAATATCAAGTAGTTATTCTGTACAGAATAAACTATTTATGACCCTAGAATAACAACATATCATAGAATGCCAGGTTGGAAGGGACCTCAAGGATCATCTGGTCCAACCTTACTTGGCAAAAGCAGTCTAGACAAGATGACCCAGCACCCTGTCCAGCTCAATCTTAAAAGCGTCCAATGGTGAGGAATCCACCGCTGCCCTGGGGAGATTATTCCAATGGCTGATTGTTCTCATTGTAAAAAAATTTCTTCTTGTGTCCAATCAGAATCTCCCCCAGATTAACTTGTACCCATTAGCCCTCATCTTTTCCATGTGACACCTTGTAAAAAGGGAGTCTCCATCTTTTTTGTAGCCACCCTTTAAATACTGGAACATGGGGATAATGTCTCCCTGAAGCCTTCTTTTCTCAAGGCTGAACAAGCCCAATTCTCTCAGCCTTTCCTTACACAGCAGGCTTCCCAGTCCTTTGATCATCTTGGTTACCCTTCTCTGGACAATCTCCAGCTTGCCCACATCTTTTTTGTATAGCGGGGACCAAAACTGAACACAGTATTCCAGGTGTGGCCTGACAAGTGCTGAGTAGAGTAGGATAATGACTTATTTATCTCTTCTGGTGATGTCCTTGTTGATGCAACCCAGCATCCTGTTGGCCTTCTTTGCTGCAGCAGGACACTGTTTGCTCATACTGAGCTTGTTGTCCACCAGAACCCCCAGATTCCTTTCCACAGAGCTGCTCCCCAGCTGGATACACCCCAGCCTGTGCTGCTCTCCTGGATTAGGTTTTCCCCAGTGCAAGACCTTACACTTGTCCTTGCAGAACTTCCTAAGATACTTTTTAGTCCACTCTTCCATCCTATCCAAGTCTTCCTGCAGGGTGGCTCTCCCTTCCAAAGTGTCCACTTCTACACTCAGTTTGGTGTCATCAACAAACTTTGTCAAGGTACACTTGATCCCATCATCCAGATCACTTATGAAGATATTAAACAGCATTGGGGCCAGTATCGACCCCACTTGTGACAGGTTGCCAGTTTGAAAAGGAGCTATTTACCACCATTCTCTGGGTGCAGCCTTTCAGCCTGTTCCCCATCCACTGCACAGATCACTTGTCTAGACCGTAACACATTTGTTTCTCTAGGAAGAGTCTGTGGGGAACCATATCACAAGCCTTGGAGAAATCCAGGTAGACAATGTCCACCACTCACTACTCATCAACTGAGCAGGTTCCTTTGTCATAGGAGATCAGGTTTGCCAAGCATGATTTGCCCTTGATGAATCTGTGCTACCTTTTCCCAGTTACATGAAGCATGTGACTTGTGATAGCCCCCAGGAGGATTCATTCCATAACTTTCCCAGGGACTGAAGTACGATTGATGGACCTATAGCTTCCTGGATCCTCCTTTAAGCCCTTTTTGTAGCTGTGGGTGACGTTAGCCTTCTTCCAGTCTTCTGGTACCTCCCCTGATCTACATGACTTCTCAAAGATTATGGAGAGCAGCCTTGCAATAACATTTGCTCTCTTAACAGCCTCAAGTGGATATTGTCAGGGCCCATAAATTTGTAGGGGTCAAGCTCCTGTAATAGTTCACATACCAAATCTTCCTTCACTGGTGGTGTGTCTGTGTTTGCATCAACCTCGATTTTTGTTCCCAAGGTCTGGGGCCCAATAGTGCTGGTAAAGACAGAGGTGAAGAAAGTGTTGAGAACCTCTGCCTTTTCAGCCTCGTTGGTGACTAATTCACCTCTCCTGTTTAACAGCAGGCCAATATTTTCCTTCTGTTTCTGCTTGTTTATGTACCTGAAGAACCCTTTTTGAAGCTTTTGTCATCTCTGGCCAGTTACCATTCGAGCTGAGCTTTTGCTTTTCTATCTGCATCTCTGTACATCCTGGCAATGCCCCAGTAGTTCTCAACAGGTATTTGTCTGCTTTTACGTATCTGGTATGCTTCTCTTTTAGTTTTGAGCAGACTCAGAAGCTCACAGTTCACGGAATCACAGAATTTTCAGAGTTGGAAGAGACCTCTAGAGATCATCTAGTCCAACTCCCCTGCTAAAGCAGGATTGCCCAGAGCACATTACTCAGGACTGCATCCAGGCGGGTCTTGAAAATCTCCAGAGAAGGGGACTCCACAACCTCCCTGGGCAGCCTCTGCCAGTGCTCTGTCACCCTCACCATAAAGAAGTGTTTCCGTGTATTTGAACGGAACTTCCTGTGTTCTAACTTGTGCCCATTACCCCTCGTCCTGTTACTGGGAACCATTGAAAAGAGCCTGGCTCCATCCTCCTTCAACCCACCCTTCAGATACTTGTATGCCATAATAAGGTCTCCCCTCAGCCTTCTCTTCTCCAGGCTAAAGAGTCCCAGCTCTCTCAGCCTTTCCTCATAAGGCAGATGCTCCAAGCCCTTAATCATCTTAGTTGCTCTTCGCTGGACTCGCTCCAGCAGTTCCCTGTCCCTCTTGAACTGGGGAGCCCAAAACTGGACACAGTATTCCAGTTGTGGCCTCACCAGTGCAGAGTAGAGGGGGAGAATGACCTCCCTCGACCTACTGGCCACACTCTTCCCTATGCAGCCCAGGATTCCATTGGCCTTTTTGGTAACAAGGGCACATTGCTGGGCCATGGATAATTTACTGTCTACCACTACAGTGGTAGTTACAGTTAAGCCAAGGGAGTCTCTTGCTCCACCTACTTCCCTTGCCTTTAAAGCTGTTTTTGTGCTTCTAGGAGAGCATTCTTAAAACCCTTGCACTCGCTAGCTCCTTTATTCTCCATGGAAGCTTCACAAAGAATCCATCCCAGCTGAGCTCTGAACAAGCTGAAGTTTCCTTTTCTAAAATCCAAAACCTTTGTCCTTGTACCAGCCTTCAGCATGCTCAGCAGGATCCGAAACTCCACAATATTATGATCACTGCAACCAAGATATTACAAAGCAGGTTTTCTTGGTTTGTAAGTAGCAAGTCCAGCAGTGCCTGATTCCTGGTTGGCACATCTAACATTTGCATGAGGAAGCAGTCCTCTATGCATTCCAGGAACTTGATGGATGACACATGAGCTGCTGTATTGTTCTTCCAACAAATGTCTGAATAGTTGAAGTCACCCATGAGAACCAGGTTCTGTTGACCTAAAGCTTAAGTGACCCAAATAATGCTTCATTGGCCTTTTAGTCTTGGTTTGGAGGTCAGTATCAGATGCCTACTTTAAGATCCCCCTTGGATATGACCCCTTTGATCTTGACCCAGAGGCATTTGACAGGGCTTCTACAATCACTGTAGCCAACTTCTATACATTCAAGGTTCTCCTTAACACACTCTGCAACTCCTCCTCTTCTTCCTCACCTGTCTTTATGAAACAGCCTTTAGCCATCCATCACAATCCTCCAGTCATGTGAGTTGTCCCACCATGTTTCAGTTATTCCTATGATATCATAACTTTCTGACTGGGCACAGACCTCCAGTTCCTCCTGTTTGTTCCTGTAGTGTAGAGTAGTTCAGGCACAGGATGACAGCAAAAGGCTTGAAAGTACAAGAACAGGAAAGTAAGAGAGCTCTCAGCTATATTCAACTCATGAATAGTTGATTACTGGTCATTAAATGCATGCAAATTTGGGAGCTGGGTAAAACCAGATATAACAGAGGACAAAGAATAAGCATCCAATATACATGTGTATACACTATATTTTACATTTGGGAAATTCAGCTGTCTAAGAGTAGAAAGAACAAGGTGCAAGCACACATTAGAAAACAAATATAGCCCCAAGGGGGCTCTAGAAGAATAAAACACCACCATCAACATCAGTGCCCTCCTTGTGAATAGTTGCCAGACTGTAACTCCGTCTGTATTCCTTGTTGAGGAAGGCTGCACCTGTTGACCTTAGGGCACAGAATGGTAGCAAAGGTATGAATAACACCAGGGGAAAAAGAGGGGTAGATACTAGGGTGCATGCAAATAACAAATTTAACTGTATTCTGACTGAGAGCTTTTCTACAACAGTACTCTCTTTCTCTGCAATAATTATTTCTAGACTAATAATAACTCTTTGATTAGGCTAACGATAAACCCCTGGCTTTGCCTTTGCATATGAAGCGTTTCTTCAGCACACAAGTTGCACAAGATGCAGTGCAACAATTCATGCAGCCAGAGGCAGAGTGCACCAGAAGAAAATTTCAAAAGGGGAAATACTGAGTGCCAGCTCCTATTTCAAAGCCTGCTCATAAATTTCAAGTTAAGCAGTCATAAATAAAAAGGAGATAACTTTGTAAACAGTTGTATCACTGATAATAAATGTTTTAGTTTCAAGGTTTTTCTGCATATGAATGAGGTATCTAAAAGTGGTTAAAATCACGTGTAAGAAGTTGTATTTTTACTACTTAACAATTACACAAACTGTTTATCACCAAAATTAAACTTAACATTTATCTCTAAATGAAAAAGGAAGTTTGATACTAGTGGCGCATTGAAGAAACATTAAAAAACTGAAGTTTATAGACATATGGCATGGAACGTAAATAAAGTACTTATTTTGATTTTCTTACCCTCCCAAAAAGTTCTCATAAAACCAGTGATTTACTGATATCTGGAAAGTAGATGACTAGAAGCACCATCCTTGAAACAATACATGGGACCTTGCGGAAATACCTAGCAAAATTGTTCTGTCTTTGAGTAGGTGTTCCTACTGTTTGAGATATAATAGTTAAGTGATTAGCATTAGCATACATATGAGTTTGTGCTGACATGAGCATTTATACTACTAAGTACAAAAATGAAACATAAGAATGATAAACAACAGTTTTTTATATTTACTTTGCTATTCAATTATCAGTAACAAACACTATCTGAGTAACACAGAGATTAGTCAAAATAGTTTTCAGGTTGGTGGATTTATGACACTGAGGTACTGAGTCCAATTATACTTCAGCAAATCCTGTCCCTTATAATACTAGATTAAGGCCAGGGACAGATTCTGAAATAAAAGAGTAAATCTTATACGTACAATAAGGACAAAAGGATTTTCTTGTTTTGATTCTACTGCAGCATAGATCATAAACACCTAAGGTACAGCAACTGCAGGCAAGTTAGCACCATTAATACATTTGAACAAACACTTAAGAAGTATTCATTATCATGATGCTATGAGATAATTTGACCAGAAAGGGAAAGGAAAATCACCTGAAGCCTTAAGAACATTATGACACATCCCATAACTCCGCAACTGTTCTATATAGAAAACCACTTTTTTGCCTAGAACAGTAAGTATATGTAACTGTAAGCATCTGAAAGCAGGATGAGAAGGCAATCACCTTTAATTTCTCCTGACACAGATTTAACATTAAAGTTCAACCTGCTGGAAAACACAGCAAACAAGTGCAAATACAGCCCCAAGAGGAATGATGGGCTGCACAGTGTGGTCTTATGATACAGGAGCTGTCACAAAGCCTGAGGTATCGATAAAGGAAGGAGGACTCCGCCCTCTTCCCCCACAGCCGTTAAATCCAAATTTAGGACAGGCTGAACTATTTTGACAGAAAAAGTGCCGTGCCAATCTTGTATGTTGTATATTACAGAAGGATTCATAAATCTTTTCTCAAGACAACTGCATTATTTATATAAAGAACTAGATTACTCTATGCTGTGTCTTACATTCATGGAAAGGAGGGCTGTGACAAATCCATACTAATGGAATTTTATTAACCCTTTTCATTTTAACTGTCATCATAATGGAAGTCTACCTGACTGGCACAGCCAAAATTTTCTTCACTGTCTGCAAATATGTTTCATCTACTGACACATAAGATGCAGTAGTAAAGAGTCTGTTAAACTGCTTTATAATTTGCAGTTAATAAATTAACTGCTAAATTTCACTTGAACCTCTGTAAACCACTGCACATTCTCCAAAAGCTACAGCCATTAAGCAGGAGAAAACAAACTGTATTTTTAGTAACATGACAACTTATACACAATGTTCTTCAACAAAGCTCTAGGAACAGGAATGAAGTAAAAAAGGGAAATCAATAAACAAAAACGTTTTTAATAGGAAAGACCACCAGGAAGGACAGCACTGAAGAATGATGGATAAGCACAGGCAGGTATAGACAAAAAAACCCAGAACACAGCTGCTAAAACTTGAGGGAAAAGGACAGAATCAGAGGATAACACCCATGTAACAGTGCCAGAAGTTAAAAGTCACATCTTTTTGACAGGGGCAGCTGCTTCTTGCTTCCTGTTTGCCCTGAATTCCAAGCTTCACAGTATAGAGGTACCAGGAGCCACCATCCCTTACAAAGAAGCAGCTGCCCACTAGCTGATCAGCAATGTGGCATCTCACAACTGGCCAAGCCAGCAGCTCTTGGCTAATACTGATTTAAGGAATAGGCAGAAACCATTTTGAAGATAAAAATACAGTTTTGCTCAATGCCTCTGAAGCTGCCAGCCTCCATACTTTTGGATTATCACTTCAAGTAACTCAATACCAATCTTAAGACTTTTTAAAAAACTAGGAAAAGTGTAATAGTCAACAAAGCAAGCCAGCCAGATATTCTTTGCAGCACCAAATCATATAAGGACTCTGGAGACTGATGCGTGAGGATGAAACTAACCTCATCACAGCCAAGGGCAAATAGTCCGAGCTCCTCCTATTTCTGCTCCCAAGACTCTTTGCTGAATTGATACAACTTCCTACCACAGCAAAAGTATTTCACTTCACTTACTTGGTTGTGCAGCTCAGTTAGCTGAATTGGCTCAGCAAGGGGTCTGACAGCACAACGCTGGAGAAGATGAAGGAACTGCATACCTTGAAGAGCTGGTGGGTGGAGGGGGAACATCTTTTTGTCAGGGACATCGAGCTTTTTAGATCAGCTGTTGTGATAATGCAATACTTCACCCCTTGAGATCTACAAGAAGATGACAAAATTGCATTATTCCCTTGCTCTATGGAGAACAGTCACAGTAAAAAGGTGACATGATTAAATGAGGGGAGGAAAGAACATTGAAAATATTACCAAGATATCTGTTTCGCTATCATATACTTTCAATAATTCATGAACAAGTTAATTTAAGTATTTTAGAGAGGTTATAATCAGCCGACTATTCAGTGGCAAGTCACTACATCCCTGCAATCACACCTGAAGTAGCTTTTATTTATCAGTAGATGATATGTAATGAACTGACATGTCAAGTTTTTAAGTTACATTATCAATGTTATGACATTTCAGTAAAATTGGGACCTGGTTTTCAGTCTTTCCTATGCTGCATCTCATGGGGAGACACATGGTAAATTTTTTTACAGTAATCTCAGTATGGTTATGTCTCCATTGCAACTGACCAAAAGACCCAATTTTGAAAACATTTTAAATCTTTCACTCCACATGGATCTTCTTTAGGATCTGTTTATTCTAGAGTGACTGAAATTACTGTATTTAAGGTAACTCTGTTTATGACTTCCCATTTTCTGCAATATGAAAATAGTGTATTGTAAAAAGACTTTAAGTTAGTAACTTCCCACAAAAGACCATGACCCAGTACTACTTGAAAATCTAGAAGGGTAGAGAGCAACACAAAAAGCTCCCTGTTCCTCAGCAGCACAAAAGAGAGCAAGCTTGCAAAGTCTCCACTATTAATCTAAGGGTTTAAGAAACAACTGTACTTCACAAAGGGCAGTGAATAAAAGGAAGAAGCACAGGAAGCCCAAGAAAAAGTTTGCAAATTACTTCAATCTCCTAAAGCATAGATAAGGAAACCCAATCTGAGCTCAAGATCCTGTACTGGGACAGCAATCCCAGAATAATATTAAGACCAGCAGGCAACAAAACATAGTGTATTAGTCTGGCTCAGGTTTTATTCTGTAGGTTGGCAGCCCAAAAGTAAATTACCTAGACTATCTTCACTATTGCTTCCTGTAGAATCCCTAAGACATAAGGCCAAAGTCCCCAGGTCGTAACACAGTTCCCAGGTAGTTTGTTTCCATTTTGAATTTTTGAGCTGTGGTTCTAATAAAGTACTTTATTAGTCACTTTCAGATAATTCTAACTTGCATAAGGCAAGTTCTTTCTTCTGCTACAGCTGATAACCTTGTTGATGCTCAACCCTTTTCCCCCCCTCCACTGTAATACTTATTGGTAAATATGACTATATGGTTTATTATTCAGGCAACAAACTAAGCAAAGAAGTTTGAAAAGTGGAAATGCTTGTTGCATTTACACAACTGAAAGAAAATGATCCCTTGTACTGGCTTATTTTTTTTAAAGGGCCTATCAGTACAAGGCTGAGTTTTTCATAATGTTAGTTCACTTTCTGACATTCTCTATTGGAGATTTGAAGTTCTATGTAATTCCTAGAACCACCATCCAATATCTCACACGGAGATGATTAAAACATTTAGTTTCATAAAGAAGCACACAGCTAAAGCCAAGAAATAATTTAAGTAATTGCTCATCTCTGCAGCACGTTCACAACACAGCTGAAGCATGCACTGCACCTCTGAAAATGGAGGATGGGCAGGCTCAACTAACAAGGTCAGACTACAGATAAAGCTACCATTAGACCTAAACAGTAGCTACTGAGCTAGAAAACAAACTGAAGTCTAGAAGTTATATTCTAAAGTACTGGTACTTGCAATGTCAGAAACAGTAGGAATTAATAAAAGCAGTTTAACCAGTACCTACATATAAAACAAATGCTTAAGAAATATATTAGATATTGTATTTGTAATCCCATGCCCTATCTTAGTCTTCTAAATAGAGGACTTGCAATGCAGAGCCTGCATACCCAGCAAAAGACTAGGGTCACGTTTGATGCCTCTGCTATTACTTCACCATTTATCTTCACTTTAATACAGGCTAGTTAATAGGATAGTTTGATCTATCATTTGGACAGAAGAAGCTGAGCAGAAAAATCTATTCTGGGGAATGGAAACAGTTTTTTGCATTGTGTTATTAGAAGCAATAGAAAAGACATTGAACATATCTTAATCAATTGAAGAAGTATTTCATTAAGTGTTTAACCTAAAATCAGGCACACTTCCTTTAGAAAGTAGACACACTGTAAATGCAGGGATGGAAACTGAATGTAGTATCAAGGTTAGCTCTTCTAACAAAATAAAGAGCAAAAGAATACAATAAGTTTTACGCAAAGTATTTACAAAGGCTAAAAGTCATACATTACTAGAATATAATAGACTATAGAAGTGAATCATTGGCAAAAAGATTTCTGTATAAATGTTAACTGTCAAATGAACTATGTCTCAAGATCTAAAGTTTATCCAAATTAGTGTAACTTATGCTTAAAGAGTTAACATTAATAATGTAAGTTATACAGTTTCAGCTGAAATCTCTAAGGATATTAAGAATAGAGTTTCAAATACCAGGTAAGCTGTCATCAAGCTCAGTACTTACAAATTGTGATCTGATCTCACTGGCTACACTACCATTACTACCTACTCCTCTACAAACATCTACCATTAGCTTCCTCCAGCTATTACAGCAACGTACCAAGTCACATAGATTGGCATTAAAATCCATCTTATTTTAGCAGAACTGTAGACCTAGAAGGGGTGATGATTTTAAATGAATACTAGTATTTGAGAAAATCACCATATACTAATCTGATTTTTTTTTCTTATTTTATTATGCAAGAAATTATTGGAAAGACAAAAACTGGTTAAAATGGTTCATTCCTACAAATGGATAGATTCTCCTCTGCCAACCTAACACTTTGAGAGAATAAATAAAATGGAAATTGGCCATTTTCCTTGAGCCTACCATATTCCAGCGAATAAAGCAATTGTGAAGGCACAGCAAGGGATGGTTGCTTCCCATAGGGCAGGGAGCCAAGCACAGCAACACAACCAACAGACCAAGGCCCTTGCCAGTCAAAGCCTGCACCCAAGCAGGGCAGGTTCAGCCAGGAGCCCAGATCATCAGGCAAATCCAGTATGACAACACAGGTCTGAGGTCAAACCAAGAAATCAGTCTGCACATCGGGATC